>NC_056745.1:1542616796-1542841796 GCF_019279795.1 Protopterus annectens | reverse complement strand
TTTTTCCTGAGTATTACATTCAGAAAAAGTAACTGTAGGAATGTTGAAAGAAAAGATTTTATTTTGTGGGAGGTGAGTTTCCTCTCAATCCCCATGTGGGTGGGGTGGGGGGCTTGCCCCCCCCAACATATCTATACCAACTTATTGTTTACACTACAGTGGTGAAAAAGGAGAAGGACACCAAAAGTATACCAGTGCCTCACACAGTTTAGCACACAGTGGTACAGTGTGCCATGGTATTCAAAATTCAGTGCAGAGATCCTCGAGCACAAATGTCTTTCCAAAGAATAGATATGTCATGGGGTACCCATCAGGCTCCTGGATACTGACTGAGTGACGGACTGACAGTGCTTTGAAATGTACAGCCACACAGTGCTGCATGGCAAGAAAGGTTATGAAGATTGTGTCCACCAGTGCACCTCTTGTGCCATCACCATCCTCTGGTCCTGGTGGAGAGGGCCTTGGCTGAAGCTATGGGGGAATGTAAAGGTTTGGAAATTGGCATGTTCATTTTGGATACCTGAAGACAGGAGCCCCAAAAATGGAGATTGCAGTAGTGAATCTTCTTATACATTCACATTTCTGGTTAGCTCCTAACACAGCTGTGTTATCTGGTTCTCACTAGTTTTGACCTGTATTGATGATTTGGCAGTGGTCAGTTGGATAAACTTTAAAGGAATGTGCAGGAAATTGTGTTTATTTTTTATGAATATGGGAGGAGAATCCAGGAAGAAAGGACTTGTAAGTGAAGCGTACTGTTTCATGTTTACAACAGCAGGCAAGAAGTGGCCACGTTAAGGTAAAGATCTAAGGGAGGTAATTTTGCCGATTGTAAACGGAAGACGCTAACAGCACTAAGGGGATGTACTGGTGGAGAAAAATCTTGAAAAGGGTGTTTTTACTAATGGCAGCTGTATTGCATTTATTTGAATATGTAACTAAGTGTCTAGTATTGTTACTGACCTAGAAGTTCATATGATTTTGGAATTACAGGTTGAGTGTTGTAAAAAGATGAGTGCCCTTTTGTGGTAATGAGACAGTGTGATTATGTAAACTAAACCTTTTGGATTTTTAAAAACTGAAGAAATAAAGGACATGCTTTTTAGTTGTTTAATATTAGGCTGTATGCATTTGCGTACATATAGTCACTTTTACAACTCTATTTGGCTATTTACATGCATTAACAGTTGTGGAAGGATCTTTTGGCAAAACAATAGCGACTTGTTTATTTATGCTGTACAGCATATTTTCCTGATTTAGCACACAAGGGGTGTTCCTTTTTCCTTGTAGCAGTTATTTTTTTCTTTTCTTTATAAAAGTCTTAATATTTTAATTTTTTTAAGCAGCACTTCCTTCGTTTCCATATGAAGATGAATCTATGCCTCGTGTGCCGTCTTCTAAAGCAGCTATCCCTCCCCCTATGTATGATGACTCAGACAGAGCACGGTCACCTCCTCTGCCCAGTAATACTTTTATTTCTAACATGGGGTAAGTAAAGATAGTTTTGGTATATTTGTTTGTATAAACAATTTGAAGCCTCCAGCAAGATAGTAATTCACTAGGAAATTCTGCTAATTGTTTACATTATTTTCATTCACATTTTTCCATACTGCTAAAATTATTTGCATGGCAACAATTGTGTTTTGCATACTGCTAAAATTATTTGCATGACAACAAGGATGTGGTTTTTCAGTGTATGCTGACTTCTTAACACTTCATAGTGACAAGATCTTACTTCTGCATTTTTTGAGTTTGGACTTCACTCTGAAAACATCTGCAATATTTGTTGAGTCCAGTGTTTCAGTCTTTATTTACATTACAGAATCTTTAGGATTCAGGGGTTGCATATGATTCGTATTTGCAGTATAAGGAGATAGTACAAGTTACCTCAGTTCTTGACATGTACAAGTTGAATCGGTCACCATCACCACTGTTACAAATCAAAAAATGCTGAATATTGTATCCAACTCCTGGATTTTACATATTCTGTTTATTAAATGTGCTAATATGGAAGTGTTGTTTGTTTATTTTTTAATTTTGCAAAGGCAGAAGAGTTATGCAACAGTTACATTTTGTTCTTTGTAGAACTTGGTGCTTCATTTTGGCTCCTGATTGAAGCCTTCTGTGCTGGTTCTGAGTATCCTTCCCATGTCCAAGTATGGGTTTGTTGTGTTCCACTTTCCTGTCACATTCTATCAACATAATGTAGGTTAATTGGCAATTCTGGAAATTTCCTGTAGGCTTGTCGGTGTGGGTGTGTGGGCGTGCGTTTGTTCACATTAGAGTGGCATCCTTTCCAGGACTAATTTGTCTGCATTGATTCCATTGTGTCCATGGTTAAGTTCCGAGTTCTCCATGACCCTGAACTGAATAAATTAGGTATCTCAGAGTGAAAAAACATGTTTGTCGAAGAAATCAGAAAGTGCAAGCAGTTTTTCTTAAGTGGAAAGGACATCTAAAGGACATTGTAGATAAAACACTGTTTTTATACCTAGTTGAAAACTAATCGCTTACACTGATGCTAGCCTGATGTTTGCTTTTGTTTTTAAATTTAACAGTTTAAGATACGAGTAAGTTGATGTTTTTGTATGTTTGCCTATTTACAGAAAATGCTACTCAATTCAGACAGTTGAATTCTTAACAGCTTTTATATTTGCAATACCCTGCTAACTTGCTATGTTTTAAAAGTCACATTAGTTTAAGAATTGTGAAAATTATTTTCTCTATCTTTTTTGGTTACTACATTAGTTTACGAAATCTGGAAAAATTATTTTGTATATTTTTGGTCAGTGATTAAAAAGTAATTTACATACATGAACAACTACTTATAGTGGTATGCATGCTGAATATTTGCCCTCACAGTGCCCTGTTATTTTGTTTCCTTTTAGTTATTCACATTTGTGCACTTAAACTAGGAAAAACAGACTTTTTGTGAAATTATCTAAAAAATAAAATATTTTTTTTGTGCCAGATAGTCTGGTGATCACTACACCAAAGTACTGGTTTAGCTTTTCTCTACAGTAACTGAGTACTGCTGCTGTAACTGCAAATGTGTAAAGGAGTTCTTAAAACCTAATGATGCTGGTAGGATATAAATTACTTGGCACTTCAGCTAGGACATCAGTTTATTGAAGGCGTTTGTGTATGTTCATGGGTGAATCCTCCTTTAATGTGGTTAATGCCATCCCAATGCGATTATGAAGGCATAGTTCATTGCTGAGAAACCCCATGTTTTTTGTCATTTTTCCTCACAACAAATCATGAAGGTGTATTAGTCTTTATCCTGGTTTTTTATCTTGCATTCTTTCTAAAATGACATTGGGTCACTATGCTCCTTCTGTAGTCAGGTCACTGCCCACAGCTATGCTTCTTAAATATGTATCTTGTCACATTCAGTAAATTATGTTAAGTCATACAGCTAAACTTAATTGTTTTCCCAAGAGGTGGTAGTTGGAGAAATGATCATATTAAAGGAAAACTCTACCATACAAGTGAAGTATGTGGTGTGTTATGTACTGCTGTTGTGTTAGTACCACTCTTAAGTGTTTAAAATAAAAAAAAAGTCAGTCAGTTAGCTGCACAGCAAAAACCTTTAATCCACCGAAGTACAATCCACAAATAACAGTTAAGCGCTTTCATCTGACATAACAGACATCTTCAGAACCAAGTTACTTAGTCAAATTAGCAATTAAATAACTAAACTGATGCTTACACACCCCTCCTGTAAGCCAATAAATTTGCTTCACAACAATAGTCTTAAGCACATTTAAAAAACAATTAAAATATTCTTAAAACACATAAAAAAGGTTCATAATATATGTTACACTAAAGAGTATATTAAACTTGTGCCCTTCTTTTTAATTCACTAACAATCAAAATACTCTCATTTAATCCTGGCGGATAGGTAGCATCAAATCTAAGCTGCCATTTCATTTCTTTATGCAGCAATCTGTTTTCCCAGTCCCCAGTAACATCTTCCACTGAGAGTTGTTCCAAAATCAAAAAACAAACTTTTTCAAAGCAAGGCAATACCCAGAGTGTCTAGTTAACGCACTTTTACTGTCCTTTTTCTTTATACTATACACATGCTGATAAATTTTGTTTTAATGAATTAATAGTTTTCCCAATATAAAATGCATTGCATGTGCAACAAGTAGCTAAATAAATAATTCTTTGTGCATTGCAATTCAAAACTGTCTATTCCAAACTTACCTTCCTCATCACTTCACCATTTTTCTCATTGTTGTCTAAGTTAATAATCATTAATAATCAACAATTAGTAACAATCTGTATTAATCAGTTATATGAAGTCATATGTGCAGATTTGCTTTTTGACCAGTTTCTACACAATGTAATTGTGTATTTGATAAGCTGTATAAAAAGATGCAATATTATACAAGCAAGAAAAAGTAAAAAGCTTGATAGGGATAGAATGGCTTATGAGAAGAATGATGTGTATCCTGCTGCTTTATTTAATGATGGAGAAGAGTGATTTTTATTGTTATAATTCGAATACTGCAAATGAGGTCTGTCAAGGTCATGATTCTGTACCTATTTTTTTTTAGATTCCCCAGCCCCAGGTTATCAACCCTCCACACCCGTAGCCCCCAGGAGATCGTCCAGATTAATCGAACAGAGGAAAAATGGGGGAAATATGGAAGGTTCCTGTTATCCTTGGGCCAACATTGGAACTGATGAAAGAAACAGGGCAAGGGATTGGGGGGGATAGGTTCTGATTCTTTTTAGGGTTACAGATATGGATACCACTTTATACATAGCAAAAATGCATGAGCATCTTTTTGAAGAAGATTTTTTTGAACCTACTTCTAAAAATAAGATTAATATTGCCTACCATAAAATTGATATACGGCTAGAAGAGATTTTTTTTTTGGGGGGGGGGTTGGGTTCGTTGCAGATGTTATTAGTTATTTAAAAGTGGACTCTTCAGTGATACTGGCTATTTTTGGTATCCCAAAACCCATAAATACAAGTTGAATCTGCCCTTTAGACCTATAGTTGCTACTGGTAGATCAAAAACTAAACCACTCAGCTGAATGGGTTGACCACAGTTAATAGAATTTTTTTGATGACGAGAACTGTCCATTGCAGGATTTTCGAGATTGTTTAAGGAAAATTGCTGTCATTGTTTATAATGATGCAGTTTGTTCATTACTGTTGATGTGATGGATCTTTTTGGGGGGAGGGGTCATACCTCATGAGTAGGGCCTTTTGTAGTTTCGTGAAGCTTTGGTTATTGGATCTAATTTTAATAATTCTGATATTAATATGAATTTTATGGGGATTGTACTTTAAACAGTTTTATATTTATTGGTTGAGTATTTTAAGCAGGTATTGGGGCTGCTTCCACCCCTATTTTTGCCAGTGATGTTTTATGGTTTTGAGAGCAGTAATATATTGTCATCCAGGTTTTGGAAATGTATTTCTTAGGTTCCTTGATGGCATTTTGATTTTTTGGACAGGAGGAATTGATGCACTTAATTTGTTGAGTACATCAACAGTGCTACTTTGTTTTTGAAATTTACTAATATGAGTAGTAGCAATGTTGACTATCGATATTACTGTTTATAAGAATGTTTTAAATAACACCAGTGAGTGTACCACTGTTTTGTAAGCCGACCTTCTCTAATTTTTATCTGCATTTTACTAGTTACCATCCCTACTGTTAGAAGAAGAATCTAGTTAAAGATCAATTTGTAATGTTGTCCAGATCAATTTTTGAGGATCCTATGTTTTTGGTTGAGTCTAACAGGTTATATAAAATGTTTATTGAAAGGGGATAGCCTGACGAATTATGTAGTATTAAGGGTAGTGTGTTGAGTGAAAGGGATAGTGGGTATATCCCGATTTTTAAGGGAAAAGTAAGGATGCCTTTGGTAGCCACAACCAGTAGGGAAGGTTTTGCTAAAGCAATTGTTTTACCTTATACAGATTGCAGTGAACAAAAACAGTTTATTACTAAAAATGGGAATTTAATAAAAGTTTGCTGGTGGTACGACAGAAGATTTATGGGCCCTTAATCACACCCTTAGGAGTATTAGAAACCATTCTGAGTAATTGTAAGACTTCTTATGTAGTCTACATTGCTTTGTTTGTCATGTGATGGTTCTTATGTTGGTAAGATTGAAAGGTAGGTAAGGATCAGAATATACGAACATTATTATACTATTAACGCTGAAGATTTAATTAATGTATTACATAAGCATTCTACTGCCTGTTTGGATTAAAAAAAATGTATTTTATGTAGCGGAGAAAGTACCTGTTCCATTGTGGGTAGGTTGCTGGGGTGCCGTTATAGAAGAGAAGGAACTTTATTGACGCACTGTTAAATGCAGCATCCCCCGGGGCTGAATGATGAGCTTTCCTTGAATGGGTTATTACGGTTGAAGTCTATGGACATCTGATATTGTTTTGATTGTACTGTATTGTTTTTTATGGCATTTTTAATTTTCTGTGGAAATTTTATTTAGATATTAAAGTTTCCAAATGTATTTATGACAACAGTGTGAAAGATAAGTTAGGAAGTAGTGTTGTGATAAATGGCTGTATTATTTAATATTGATTGGATAAATTTTGGCATGTGATCTGATGGAATTAATGTACAAGGTTACATTGGTTGTGCTTAAGTCCACTGAATGTTAATGAACAAAAGTCTAATTTTTATTAAATCGTCTTGTGCATGACATTGCTTCTGGCTTCAGCTTTTTTATATACGTACTATTCCCCAAAGTTCAGTAGCTGGACTAGAAAGGATGTAAATTATATTTCATAGGAACATGTGCATTTAATTGAATGCTTTGCCATGTATCAAGCAGATATTTCAGATAATGCAACAATAAAAGTTAAGGTAAAGGTACAAAGTAGTGAAGTAAAAATGAGACACTGGTGCTTTCCTTCTTATCTACTAAAAAAGAGGAATTTATATAATAGGTAGTGGAAATTATAGTTATTAGGAAGAATAGACATTTCTTTATAGTTCATGGCTAATGAGTGAGGTAAAATGAAAATGGACTTTAAAAACATGGTAGAAATGAAAGAGAAAGTTGTATGGGAAATAATTTAGAGAAAATGACAAAGGTTAAGGTATTACAGTCTAAAAGGAATCCCAGAACAAGAAGAGGAATCCCAGAACAAGAAGAGGCACACCTACAGAAAAGAAGAGTATTTGGATGATAATGCGTGAGTTTAGAAAGGTTGTGGTTAAGCAAATTTGTTTTGATATCTCCAGTTGTATGGGTATTTATATACCCCAAGCAGACTGTTTGTTTTCCTTGGGTAGGTAGCAAATGCTGGCTGCATGATTGGAAAGAGAGGAGGAATTGGGAACTTGTTTTTCTTTTTATTTTTATATATATATTTAATTTAATGAGTTTGTAGATTTTAAAACTTTCTAGCTGGGTACTTTCTCAGAAATGTTGGGGAGCAAGTAGTTGTAACTAAGGAAATGATTAATTTGATCTGGGTTGCAGTTCGAGTTTCTTAGGCATAGTGTTTAATGCTGTTGGCTGCCAAAAAAAAGTTATTAAAAAATAGAAATAAAAATGTATATCAGTAATTGAAATATTAAAATTAGAAAAGGGATAAATGAAATAGAGGTGGGATACTTTATAAAAAGGGAAAGGAGCACTTGCATAGAAATAAATGGAATTTGTGGGAAAATGCATGCAGAATAATAGGAGAAGTGAGTTTTTTTCCAACAACTTTGTATTTGATTTTACAGTCAAAAGATAGAATACAAATAACTAAGACATAAAAAAAAAACAAAAATAATTAACTATATACAGTCATCCAAAACCAAATTCAGTGTGAATTATATAAAACCATTAATGTTTATCCAATAAAACCTGTAACTTCTGCCAGGCTAACCTTTTATTAGTTATATTAGATGTTCTGGCAATGATAGTTTGCATTTCATTATTACACACATACTTACATAACTTATAAAGTCACTAAATTGGAAATTCTTTTCACTTTTCCAATTCATATTGATTGCTCTTCTGGCAATGGCCAAAAAGTGATCAGAGGAGACGCACTTGTAGTTTTGGAATTACATTTGGGATTGGAACATTAAATAATAATAGGGAATCTGTAACAATGCAATTATCTGTCCACAGGGCCTTAACAAAATCTCTAAAATCATTCCAAAATTGCAATATAACTCTACACTCGGTAAACATATGGCTCCAGTTAGCTTCCAAAATTTCACCACATCTCCCAACATTTTACTTCTTTACTCTTATAAATAAGGGCAATTTTATGAGGTGTAAATAAACTTCTATGTAGGAATTTCCAAGTTAACAATTTCCAATAGAGAGAAGGTGTGTTATTAACCCATTTTAAAAACAATTTCTTATTGTCTACTTAAAAGGATCCTTTGTTAACGTTCGTGGAATAATCCCAAAAGGACAAATCAAGCAACAAGAATTCATCTCGTAAGATCTTTTATCTAGATATGTACGACTTATGTTTAGTGTCAACCAGACTGATACAAATAAGAAGTTGTATAAATTTTGGTAAAGGATTTATTTCTGTAGTAAGTAACATTTTTACTTTATCTATAAAATATCTTCGAGCTTGTAAAATTGTTATCCTGTTTAACATTATATCTGGCCTGAAGAAAATTGGCTGTATGTATCTTATTGCCATTTAGAAATTGATACCAAAATTTTATATTGTTTTCTTTAAAAATTAACATTTTACTCAAATTAAAGGATTCTAAACAATCTGGTGTGTAAGCAGTAATAACACTAGAAATAATGAATGCTTAACAATGTAATTACTGTCACATTCTTAAAGATATGGTTTAGACCATAAGTAAAATTATGAAATTTATTATTATGTAAACAATAATGTCGTAGAACTCAATATATTTTGCTAATGTCCAGAGAGGAGCATACTTGCATTCTATAACTATTAGATATTCTGCAAACTTCATGTATATTTTTCCAACTTGAAATATAAGAGGTGTTTAGCCAGTGACATACTATGATAATAATAGTAGATTTTACATAAAGTTGAATATTAGGAAAGCCAGTTCCATTATCATCCCAAAAGGACAAATCAAATAATGAATTACGTGCCAGTCATAGGCTATCCTTGGTTTTTGAGGGTACCAGAGAAACATAAGTAAAATAGTATTGATTTGTTTGAAGAATTTTTTTGGAGGAATTAAAATTAGAGGTTGTGTATAATATACATTTTTTGGTAAGATAACCATTTTTATCAGTGAATGAAGGAGAAGAGGAGGGCGAAGGCATGCCCGAAGGCAGGAAGAGAGGAGGAAGGTTCGGAGTGTAGCAGTGAGGGTAGGAACTTTGAATGTTGGCAGTATGACTGGTATAGGAAGAGAGCTAGCTGATATGGTGGAGAGAAGGAAGGTTGATATATTGTCCGTGCAAGAGACCAGATGGAAGGGAAGTAAGGTCAGGTGTTTAGGAAATGGGTTCAAATTGTTCTATCATGGTGTGGATGGCAGGAGAAGTGGGGTAGGGGTTATATTAAAGGAACAATATGCCAAGAGCATTTTAGACGTGAAGAGAGTGTCTGACAGAGTGATGTTTATGAAGCTCGAAATTGATGGTGTAATGATGAATGTTGTTAGTGCATATGCTCCACAAGTTGGGTGTGCGATGGATGAGAAAGAGAAATTTTGGTGTGAGTTGAATGAAGTTGTGGTGAGTATACCCAAGGGTGAGAGACTAATGATTGGAGCGGACTTTAATGGGCATGTTGGTGAAGTGAACAGAGGGGATGAGGAAGTGATGGGTAGGTATTGTGTTAAGGAGAGGAATGCAGAAGGTCAGATGATTGTGGATTTTGCGAAAAGGATGGACATGGCTGTGGTGAATACGTATTTTAAGAAGAGGGAGGAGCATATGGTGACGTACAAGAGTGGAGGAAGATGCACACAGGTGGATTATATCCTATGTAGGAGGGCCAGTCTGAAGGAGATTGGAGACTGTAAAGTGTTGGCAGGGGAAAGTGTAGTTAAGCAGCATAGAATGGTGGTCTGTAGGATGACGTTGGTGATCAAGAAGAGGAGGAGGAGTGTGAAAGCAGTGCCAAGGATTAAATGATGGAAGTTAAAAAAGGGTGATTGTGAAGTGGAGTTTAGGGAAGAGTTAAGAGAGAGGCACTGGGAGGCAGTGGAGAGTTGCCGAATAGCTGGGTAACTACAGCAGAACTAGTAAGGGAGACTGCTAGAAAGGTGCTTGGTGTGACATCTGGACAGAGGAAGGAGGACAAGGAGACCTGGTGGTGGAATGAGGAAGTACAGGAGAGTATACAGAGGAAGAGGCTGGCGAAGAAGAAGTGGGATTCTCAAAGAGATGAAGAAAGTAATCATGAGTATAAGGAGATGAGGCGCATGGCAAAGAGAGAGGTGGCGAAAGCTAAGGATAAGGTGTATGGAGAGTTGTATGAGAGATTGGACACTAAAGAGGGAGAAAAGGACCTGTACCGATTGGCTAGACAGAGGGACAGAGCTGGGAAAGATGTGCAGCAAGTAAGGATGATAAAGGATAGTGAAGGAAAGGTACTCACAAGAGAGGAGTGTGTGTTGAGTAGATGGAAAGAGTATTTTGAGAGGCTGATGAATGAAAAGAATTAGAGAGAGAGAAGGTTGGATGATGTGGGGATAGTGAATCAGGAAGTGAAACAGATTAGCAAGGAGGAAGTAAGGACAGCTATGAAGAGGATGAAGAATGGAAAGGCTGTTGACCCAGATGACATCCCAATGGAAGCATGGAGGTTGTTGTGTCTTTCGGCTTTTCCTGGTCAGGGGTCGCCACAGCGGACCTCGGGTCCGCTAATGATTGGCAGTTGATTTTTACGTTCCGAGTTTCCAGCCCTGACGCACAGCCTTCAATATATGTACGCCCATTCACGCATGTCTCCACACAGAAGATACTCTAGCTGAGAGTTGAACCGGTCACCATCTTACTGAGAGGTGACAACGCTACCGCAGCACCAGTGGAAGCATGGAGGTGCTTAGGAGAAATGGCAGTGGAATTTTTAACTAGATTGTTTAATGACATTTTGGAAAGTCAGAGGATGCCTGAGGAGTGGAGAAAAAGTGTTTTGGTACCTGTCTTTAAGAATAAGGGTGATGTGCAGAGCTGCAGTAACTACAGAGGGATAAAATTGATCAGTCACAGCTTGAAGTTATGGGAAAGAGTAGTAGAAGCTAGGTTAAGAAGGGAGGTGATGATTAGTGATCAGTAGTATGGTTTCATGCCAGGAAATAGCACTACAGATGCAATGTTTTCTCTGAGAGTGTTATTGGAGAAATACAGAGAAGGTCAGAAGGAGTTGCATTGTGTCTTTGTAGACTTGGAGAAAGCATATGACAGGGTGCCTAGAGAAGAGTTGTGGTATTGTATGAGGAAGTCGGGAGTGGCAGAGAAGTATGTAAGAGTGGTACAGGATATGTATGAGGGTAGTGTGACAGTGGTGAGGACTGCAGTGGGAGTGACAGATCCGTTTAAGGTGAAGGCAGGATCAGCTCTGAGTCCTTTCTTATTTGCAGTGGTGATGGACAGGTTGACAGATGAGATCAGACAGGAGGCCCCGTGGACTATGATATTTGCAGATGACATTTTGATCTGTAGTGAGAGTAGGAATCAGGTTGAGGAGACTCTGGAGAGGTGGAGATATGCTCTAGAGAGCAGAGGAATGAAGGTCAGTAGGGCTAAGACAGAATATATGTGTGTAAATGAGAGGGAGGGTAGAGGAATGGTGAGGATGCAGGGAGTAGAGTTGGTAAAGGTGGACGAGTTTAAGTACTTGGGATCAACAGTTCAGAGTAATGGTGAATGTGGAAGAGAGGTGAAGAAGAGAGTACAGGCAGGGTGGAATGGGTGGAGAAGAGTCCGGAGTGATTTGTGACAGACTGGTACCAGTAACAGTGAAAGGGAAGGTCTACAAGAGGGTAGTGAGATCAGCTATGTTATATGGGTTGGAGATATTGACATTGACAAAATGGCAGGAGTCCGAGCTGGATGTGGCAGAGTTAAAGATGTTAAGGTTTGCACTCTGTGTGACTAGGATGGATAGGATTAGGAATCAGTATATTAGAGGGTCAGCTCATGTTGGACAGTTTAGAGACAAAGCAAGATAGACGAGATTGCGTTGGTTTGGACATATGCTGAGGGAGGGATGATGGGTATATTGGGAAAAAGATGCTAAGGATGGAGCTGCCAGGTAAGAGGAAAAGAGGAAGGCCTAAGATAAGGTTTATGGACGTGGTGAGAGAGGACATGCAGGTGGTTGGTGTGACAGAGCAAGATGCAGATGTTAAGAAGAGATGATCCGCTGTGGCGACCCCTAACGGGAAAAGCCGAAAGATGATGATGATGATCAGTGAGTGTCTGTCTTACATGGTAAAAAAAACTGTTCCAATTATTAGTTAACTTAGTTATTATATTTATCAGAACTATTTATCAGATCTGGATAAATTGTAAGTACAGTATCTTTCTGTGTAGGTTTTATAGTAGCACCTAAATATTGAAATGAATTAATTCCCCATCTAAAGTTATTATGATCTTGTAAATGTACATTTATTTTCTTGTTTATTTAATAATGTTTCAGTTTTCCCGTGATTAAAACTTAGGCCTATTTTTTTTTTAAAAAAGATTAATTGATTCAATAATATAATACAGAGAAGATTCTAGGTCTTCACTTGTTAAAATAATATCAACTGCAAATAATTGCATTTTTGAACAATGGCCTTCATTTAAGGAAAAGCCTTTTATGTTAGTAGCATTTCTTATGTGGTAGCAAATGGTTCAGTTGACAAAGCAAACAATAAGGGTAACAGTGGGCAGCCTTGTTTTTTACCGTTTAATATTTTAAATGAATATAAACATGATCCAATTTTAACATACAGAAAGGAATTATTATTAAATCAATAAATTCTAAAGCAAAATTATATCCATTAAGTATTTTATATAGATGTCCAGCTAATGGCTTTATCAATGTCAAAACTAGTAATTGAAAGTTGTTTTTTGGTTTTATTTGCAATATCAATCAAAGTTAATAGTTTGATGTTATCTTGAACTTTCCTATGTAATATGAATCCTGTTTGATCATAATCTATTAAATTAGTCATTATACTATTCAGTCTCTTAGCTAATATGGACATAACATTTTATAATCAATATTTAACAAAGAAATAGGGTGAGTGGAGAAACATAATTGAGGATCTTTACCTTGTTTTAAAATAGGAGGGAATTAAATAAAATATATAAGAAGGAAGTATATTCAGATTATTTTTAATCTCACAAAAGGCATTTAAAAGTATATTTAATGTAGTGTCTGGAAATATTTTGTATATTTCTGGAATTATAGTCCTGGGGCTTTATTGGTTTTTAGTTTTTAATTTGGTCTTTCTGTTCCAAGAGTGATATTGGTTTATCTAGGATCTTAGTTTGTTTTGATAATTTATTTTTGATGTTGCTTTGAAGATATTTATCAATTCTAGTATCATTCTACAAAGTGAAACTTTTATCATTAATTTATTTATAATGAATTCGAAATGCTTCAAGTATGTCTTTTAAATCAGTTGCTTTTTTGGGGAATTGTTAGCCACATACTTAATTTTATTTATATGATTTAAATTATTTAGTTTAGATCTAATAGCCAACTTATGTAAGTATTTAGAGTTAACAGAGTAAGGTTGTAACTTAAGTTTTTTCCCAAATTTATTGGAACTTTATGATTTAATATTTCTCAGTATTTTTGATTCTGTGTTAGTTCAGAATGTGTAGTCTTATCGTTAGGTTTTAAGTTTAACTTTAATTTAACAATTTTAGTTTGTAATTTTAACAATTCTCTATCCCACACCTTTTTTTAAAGAAACTAAGTTTTTTTATTCTGTCGTAAAGATATGCTTTTAATGCATCCCATAGTATAATATCTGATACCTCTCCATTATTGTTAAACTCCAAGAACATATTTAACTCATTTAAAACCCACTCTTTGAAACCTTTATTTTTTATTATATGAGCCGGAATCGTCTGCCAAAAAAAATTAAATCATCAGTTCTTATGTTGAAATTAAAAGTTGTGGCATTACGGTCCGAGAGTGGATATGATGTTATTAGAACTTCATCTAATTTAGAATAAAGATTATTAGAAATAAAAACCTTATCTATATTAGTTTGGGTCCCAAATCTAAAGGAATAATGAGTATAATTAAGGGATCGTGCCAATTTTAGGTCATAGATATCTCTTATATTCATTAAATTAATGAAATGATTTAACTTTTTTGATTGGCTGTTATTTTGGGTTTGTTACTTCTAGAAATATCTTTATCAGATCATAATTAAAATCACCAGCCAAAATGGTTTCAACTGTTACATGCAAGGCTATAGTATCCAAGTACTTCTCAACAAATTTAGTTCCCAATCCAGTTAACCAATATGAGTTAATTAATGTATAACATTTCTTGTTAATTTCTAGCACAGCCAAACACAACATTCCATTTTTATCAGAGAAAGTACATAAGAATTTTAGGTTTAGTAAGAGACTTTTTCCACAATATGAGTGCCTCTCCTTTTAGTTCTATAAAAAGAGTCCACTAAAATTGAATAACCATTAAAGGACAATTTATCTAAATCTTTTTTTAAGCAAGCAAGTCTCTTGCAAAAAACATATGTGCTTTATGCATTTTGATAAACTTAAGTAAACTAGATCTTTTTTATTAAAACCATTGAAATTCAGTGATAAACACTTAGATGTTTTAAGTAGAATATATTTAGAACATCTGCAATATAATTTTATATATGGCAGATTATGGTTGCCTTTTAAATATTTTGCTTTGGATGAAACCATCAGTTTAACTTCTAACCATCGAAACAAATTACTGTATACATTAACACACATAGAGCAATATGTTCCTGGTTTGATGAGGTTGTCAATCAAACAACCTGTCACATCTCGCACACCCAATATTCCATAGTAGCTAATGCCAAAAATGAAAAATCAAATGATCAACAATGCAATTATAAAAAACTAGTAACCCATTACTATGGCATTTGCTAAAGTTAAATATTTTAATTTCCATATTACTAATCATGTTGATGAAATATGCATATAGTATATGTTGAAGATAAAACATATAACAGGAACAAGAGGGACTAATCAAAAACTACTTTGAAAAAGAAAAAAGAACAATATTGTATATACACATGTGAGAGATAGGATAGTTAAGATTTATATAAATAAAAAACAGTGCAATTTGTATAAGACTGTATAAGACTAGTCATGGTAAATGACATACTAGAAGTCCTTATGTTATCATTTAAATTATTTAACACTAATGAGGATTATTAATTGTGTTCACCCTCTCACAGTATATTGAGATGGCATGATTTACTAATGACAATGCTACTAAAAATGCATGGCTTATAATATTATCAATGCTACTAAAAATGCATGGCTTTATAATGTGATCATCTGAATCAAATAGGTTCATAGGTTCATAGGTTGGTACTAGGCTATCAGCCCTAGGGCCTATACAAGCCTAGCCATAACAATTCCCTGGCTATTTCTTCCCACATTATTTACTTTCCTGGACCCCTGTCTAGCAGGGCGACTGACGTGATCCCTGGGGTGAATTTCCTTTCTCCCATCCAATCGTCAAGGTTCCTCTTGAAGAGGTCCAAAGAGGCACTCTGCTTGACATGTATGGGCAATCTATTCCAGAGTCTGGGGAGTCTCTGGGTCAGGAACCTATCCCTCCAGCATGTTTTGTTTATTGTGATGACAAGGTTTAGATCCCTGGAGCGTGTAGCTCTGAGGGATTGGGATTTCTTTAAGTGTAGCATGTCCAACAGCTCTGGGTTTGACATGGCCTTGTATGTTAAGCAGAGATCGTCTCTGAGTAGACGATATGCGACAGAGTATAGCTGGAGTTTTTTAAGGCGGTCAGCGTAGGGCATCTGCTTTAGGCCTGTGATTCTTTTAGTGAGGTATTTCTGAGACCTTTCCAGTTGTTGCAGATGTCTTGAGAGGTACATACCAAATGGGGTGTTGTATTCTATAATGGGTCTAATGAGGGATGAGTACAGTCTGACAATGACCTCCTTTTTTCTGGATGAAAAGCCCTTCATGATGAGGTGTGCCACATAGAAGGATTTCCTGACTGTTGTGGCGATGTGGTTATCAAAGGTGAGACCACTGTCCACCTGTGTCCCCAAGTCTCTTATCACACTTTCTGTGTTTAGTGTACTGCCACCTATATGGTAATTCAAGGATACATGTTTTTTCCCAAAGGGGATAACAATACATTTCTTGGCATTGAGCTTGAGCCCATGGCTCTGGCACCAAGCATCTGTTTCTGTAAGGCCCTTTTGTAGAGTATCCACATCATTTGGGGATTCAATAATGGCTCCCAGTTTGCAGTCATCTGCAAACTTTGTTAGCCAGAGTCCCTTAGTGTTGACCTGTACTTCAGAGAAGTAGATGCCAAACAACAGTGCCCCAGAACTGAACCCTGAGGTACTCCACTTGTCACTTGTCTGGAGCTGGATTTGGAGTCGGCTACTTTTACAGTGTGGGTTCTGTCAGTAAGCCATTTAGCAACCCATTGGGTGACATAGGGATTAATGCCCAACTTAGTAAGTTTATCTATGATTCCAGAGTGGGGATGGTGTCAAAGGCCTTGGCAAGGTCTAGATAGGCTGTGTGGACCACCTTACCCTTGTCCATGGCTCTGGAGACTGATTCAAAGAAGTCAATCAGGTTCAGGAGACAAGATCGGCCCTTCACAAACCCAAACTGGGTGGGGTCCAGTGTTTGAAGGTTGCCAATGTCTTTGTTTATAAGTTCCATGATAATACGCTCCATGGCCTTGCAGATAAGGCTTGTCAGACTGATGGGACGGTAGTTTCCGGGATCCAAGGTGGATCCCCTTGTGGATTGGGATAACTGTAGCTCTGCGCCACTCAGTGGGCACGAAACCTGAGGTGAGGCTATGATTAAACATGACACTTGGGTGAGGTGCCAGTTCATATTGTAGTTCATGTAGTACACAGCCCGGGATGTCATCTGGTCCCATGGATGCTGTATTCTTGGCTTTAGAGAGTGCGTTTTGTACCTGTGTGACCGTTATTACTGGAATTTGGCAATCTTCCGGTATTGAGATGGGCCATTTAGGGGGTGAGAGGAGGGTGAAGTTGGCACTGAATCGATCTGCCAGGATATTGGCAATATCTTTCGGATCAGTATATTTAATGCCATTCTGTTTTAGCTCAGAGCAGATCTGAGCATTGTCATTTAGATTCTTGACATAGTTATAGAATGCTTTGTGGTTGTCTTTGGAATCTTTGGCAATTTTATTTTCGTAACTAGCTTTGGAGGATTTTATGAGGCATCTCAGTTTCTTACTGAGGCTAGTAAGGAGTTTTTGCATCCTGGGATTTTCCTCTTTTCTGCAAAAGTTTCTTCCTTTTGTTGTAAAGTTTGTTTATGGCAGGGGACCACCAGATTGGCTTCCTTTTTTGGATGAGAGCATTTTGGTTCTATTTGGGATGGCACGATTCATGCATGAGTGGATGTGCTCGTACAGTGCCTTAGTGTAGGATTCAGCAGTTGAACTTTCAGTTCCCGTCTGCATGGGTGTCATGAAGTTTGTCACTTCTGACTTGAGTAGCATGAAGTTGGCTTTGGAGAAGTTTTTACGGTGGTTTCTTTACTGGGGGTGGGGTGGGATGTGGATGTTAAGGGTGATTAGCTTATGGTCAGACCTGACTAACGAGGGGTGACCATAGGTATGGAGCATTGATTTCCCATGTTGGTAATGACCAGGTCTAGGATATTGGAGCCCTGGTGGGACTATGGATTAGTTGATCCAGGGCGTTGGAATTTATGAATTCCAAGAACCGCTAAGCAAAGGTGTTGGGACATGAGTAGTTTTCCCAGTTAATGGCAGGGTAGTTAAAATCACCCAGTATTAGGGTGTTTGGTTCTATCTTAATATTTTCCAGTATGTTTAGAAAGGTGTAGTGAGAATCTTGGGGTATGGTGGGGATCTGTAGCAAGCTACAATTTGGATTGCAGTCTTACCTAGTGTTAGTTGCACTTGGAGAATTTCAGACACATTGTGTTGGCCAACTAGCCTGGTGGTGTGAATATCCTTGGTGAATATTGACACTCCTCCACCTTTAGTGTTTCGGTCCTGGTTTGGTGGCGAAAAGTGTGGTAAGAGTTGTAGCCTGGTATTGCAGGGGTGCTCTCTGGAGCCTTGAACCAGGTCTCAGTTACTGCACAGATATCGATGTTCTCCATTTTAGGAGTGCCTCGAGAGAGTGCATTTTGAGGTTTAGACTTCTAGCATTGAGTAGCATTACCTTCAGATTTTGCATGCTTGTACCTGTTACGGTGGTGGTTTTGTCCTTTGAAGTTTGCCTAAAAAGGCACTATAGGGGTGGCAAGAGCCTTAGCCAGTAACCTGAATCCCAAGGGCGACAGGTGCAGACCATCTCTGGCAAAGCATCGTGGTCTGTCAATCATGTCATCCCAGGCAGACAGATACTGGATCCCCTTTGAATGACACCATAAGCTTAGCCAATTGTTGAAGTCAATCATTTTATCCTTATATTGTGGTATCATTCTGGGCGAAGGCAGGATGCTACTCAGGACTAGGGTCATACCTGCCTGGGCCACATGATCCGAGAGCTCTTCCATGTCTCTTTTCATGTAGTCCAGGGAGGTACGTCTCAAGTCATTCACTCCAACATGGACAATGACAGAGTCATATTTGTACTTGTTGTGGAGTGACTTGAGTGCATGCGTTGTGGCGGATCCTGGCACCCGACAGGCAGCTGAATGTAATTTTCTCCTTATTCAACCTGGTGAGAGGGACATCAGTGTGCCGGACTATAGAGTCACCTATGACTAAAGTGTCACCTATGACTAAAGTGTTAGGTACATGAGCAGTTCAAGAGTATTGATTTATAAACTAAAATAATGTGTGTGTGTGTGTGTGTGTGTGTGTGTGTATATAGATATATATATATATCTATGAGAAATGCAAGATAATTAAGATACTACATTGCTACATTAAGATGTGAGCTGTGATATGACTCAAGCAAATATCCACAAAAGAACAATGGAGGAGAAGTGAGGTTTAAGGGAAGGTAAAAACTGAGGAATTTGCTATCTACTTGGGTATAAATTGTCCAGTTTCATTCATTCCTCAGCTGCTGGATTCTGATCCAACCCTTGGATCCAACTTGGCCTCTTCTTCCAGATCGTAGAATCTTGAACTCTTGAGCTCCTCCCTTTACCCGTAATACCCCACCAACCTAACATACTTCAGATCTCATTTGCCGCCATTGTGAACAGATGTAGGTTTCAAGGTTTCAGGCTTTGGGTATTGAATAATAGAAAATCTCAGCTTAATTTAATTTATTTTATTTCTCTTTCCTTTCTTTTACCCTTGTAAAATTTGCTTATTAGGTCCTTTTCTTGTAGTCGTTGAATACCCCTTTTTCCCCCATTGTTTGCAGTCTTCTATTTTTTTCCCCTTTATGTATTAATCTTAGTACTCCTTTATTTACCATTGTTGGCAATTCCGTTCCTTCCTTTTTTCTCTTTATTTATTTTAAAAAAATCCTAAGTTTTCCTCTTGTAGTGGATTGCTGTTTTCTAACTCTTGTTTCAGTTTTTCAGTTTATCCGGCAAGCCATCTTATTTCAAAAAGTTTGTCTTGTGGACACAAAATTCCAAATTCGGACACCCACACAGAATGCGTGTACTGTCTAAGTCACAAACACCTACACATGGGTTGCAAAATATATTAAGGCTTCAACTCCAGAACCTTGATTGATAAAATAAACTTCTACTTAAGGGTCTTATCTCTTCCAAACACTCCCCTCTGGTTGCTGGGGCTCAAACCCCTAAGAACAGAATAAGAAGGGCAACTCTGTTGCTAAGGATTCTCGCACAAGATCCCCTGAATGTCTTCGTACTTCAGTGTTCACGTCAGCTCTTTCATCAGAGCCACCAGCTAAACTTTGGAAAAAGCTGAATCTGACTGTGTGGGATCCAAAACCTAGAGCCAAAAGAGCCCCTTGGATGCATACTTTACCTTTATTCTCAGAGTCTACCCCATCAAGATTGCCTTCTCCATTCCTTGAGCAGTCACCTTGATGACATTCCAGGCCTTCACCTGTGGCTTCCTGTCTTCGATCCTCCAGGAGCCTGTCTGAAGCAGATGTGAATAGGATGATGAGGAAGTTCCTTAGGACGTAAATTCAAATGGGAGTTCTCTCTGCTTCAGCCCCGTCGGGTACTGTGAGCCTTCGTAGACCCACACCCCTTTAATGTCTCCTTCTCCCATCTGTCCTTTGGTTTCAGAGCTGTCTGATCCAAAATCCTTGGGAGCACCTTCATAGGATCTGAAGATCTTTGTTTCTTTGATAGTTTCTCTGTGTTGTCCAGCACTGAGTACCTTGGAGCCATCAACGCTGACTCCAGGGTGTTGGAGTCACCTCCAAAACTGTCATAGCCGTCTCTTCCCCTCAGAGCATCGGCGTTAGATAGCTCTGATGTTCATCGTGTTACCCTGCTGCAGTCATCACACTTGGGTTATCTTGTCATCAGGCGTCCCGCAGTTGGCCTGAATTTCAAAGTCTTGGTCCAGCGTCGGTTGCTGTCACTTCTTCCCTGACGTCAGTGCGCCAGGGGTATATATGATGCATCCGACGCCATTTTCTCCAGTCTTTCTTGCGCGGTGCCCGAAGCAGAAGCAGTTCGCAAGTGCCGGTCGGCCGACTCCTGAGATTTTCGAAGTCGAATTTCAGATCCAAAGTCTTCAATAAAGCTAAGTACCCCGTTGGGGAAACTTTTCTTGCCTCAGACCGATGTCAGAAAAAGTTAACAATTGTATTTCTTGTGGGAAGCAAATACCTCATAAGGATTTTCATTCTTATTGTATACCTTGCCTAGGCCCAGACCACAACGTCACTGGTTGTCGCTTTTGTGCTAGGTTCAATAAGCGTACTGTAAAAAGACGCTTTGATTTTGCACGACACTACTTCAGTAGAAAATTTAATTACACAATGCCGTCAGAGCAACCGACTACCGGCGTGCACAAAAAACGCAAGGATATAAGGACAAGCAGCCTAGACCCAAGCCAGACTCAGAGGCCTCGGCTGGGCCAGTCTCCGGTTCACCGGTTTTCAGTGAGGCTCCTACGCAGCCCCTGGCTACTGCAGAATTGGAACCAGAGACCGCTTCGGATCCTTTGGCGGAGAGTGCTAGGTCGACGCAGCCATTTTCTTTACACCCTACTGACGACATTGCAGAAAGAGATGTCGGTGCTGCAGAAACACCTTCGGTTTCTGAAGGTGTCTTCAGACCGACGACGCTCACTATAAAAACGTATCCTAAGCTTAAGACTCCTATTAAACCAAAAAAGACTGCACTTCAGTCTCCAGTTCAAGGCCCCATGCCTAAGAAACAGATGCTTAAAATAGCTGAAGATTTGATCTCTTTAATCAGGGGTTCCCAACCCCCCCTCCCCCGACAAAAGGCCTAGACAAGAGGAAGATTATGCCTCCTCTGATCAAGTGTCTATTTCCTCAGGCTCCTCTGAGGAACAAGATTACTCCTTTCCCCCTTATGAAGATTCTGATGCTGAGGATTCCATTCCCTCAGCTTCTCCCCCTGAAGACTACTCCTTTGGGGAAACTTTACACACTACGAGGGAACATTTTCACTGGGAAGGTCAGGACTACTCTGACTCAAAGAAAAGGCTCAGAGAGTTTCTTTTACTCCCCCAGCACAGACCTCTTGCTATCCCCCCAGTTTTAGACATTGTGGATGATGTTTACTTAGAATCTAGTTTAAATCCAGATTCTCTACCTCCTGCTCCAGCCAAACCAGACAGATATTATAGCGTGCCTGACTCCCACAAATTCCTTTATAAAAGCCCTGATGTTAAGTTGTCAATCTCGCCTTCATTCTTGCTGGATGGGTTTGGAGCCGATCCTCGGCTCCGACTCTGCCAATACTAAAGCTCGAGAGCTATTTTTACCGGCTCGAGGCTCCCCTGTATCCCACAATGCTAGGCGGTAAATACCCAGGTCTCATTTGCCGCTTTAGCTACGAGGTGCTTGTTTCTACCGGCTGTGCAGGTTAGTGACTTTTTATAGTTGTAAAACTTTAAAATTCCCTTATTTTTTTCTTAGGATAGTTTCTTAACAGTTTATTTAGTTATCTATCCCTAGTTTCCTTCGGGTTCCCCTAATTGTTTTTCCCGTTTATCCCCTGTTAATTTCCTTAGGCCTTCAGGCCCTCCTCCCTTCCCCTTAGTCATACTTTATTGTGGGAGTGGTTGGCTTATTTTTCCCTTTTCTTAAAGGTGTGTCTGTGTGTGTGTCTGTGTTTTACAGTTCTTTAGGATGTCTAAAGACTTTAAGGTGTCAGGCTTCAAGAAGTGTGACTCGTGCTGTCAGAAAATGTCTCTGACAGACTGTCACATTTATTGTGTATATTGCCTGGGGACGTTTGCACCCTCAGGACTCTTGTTCTGTCTGCCACGCTTTCAGTCCAAGAGTCCTGCAGAAACGCAAAAATAAATTGATACTTCGAGGCTTATTAAAGCCTGAAGGCTCCCTGACCCGGACCGCATCAGGAAAACCTTCCAAGCCTCCCAAGGCGTCTGCTCCAGCTTTGGAGCCGTCCGCTGGTGGCTCTAAGGCTGCTTCGACATCGACTCTGTCTGGAGCCGATGTTTCGAAGATTAAAACTGTTACCTCGGCTCCGGCTGGAGCCGAGAGGTCCGAGATTCAGACGGCTCCGATAGTTTTGTCGGAGCCATCTACTAGAAAAAGGTCGAGATCCCCATCCATTGGCTCTATCCACTCGGCCTCAGGATCGCCACTCTTATCGGAGAGGAGCCATAGGTCCCACTCCTCTCGGTCCTCCAGACTGTCCGACCACGACTTAGAGAGGGTGGTGAGCAGACTTCTCAAGTCCCAGGCACTGGCCCAAATACTGCATAGCCCTACCCAACGGTCAGTGGCTATACCCATCCCTTCCTCAGTTCCTCCTCCGATTCCCATGAGTTCGGAGCCGGAGCTTCTCAGAGCCGTGACTGTCGGTGTGTCGGAGCCGATACTTCCACTTTCGGCTCCGATCTCCTGCTTGGAGGGATCTGGGCGCCGAGTGGGCGAGTGGCATCGGACCCTTGTCCGAGCCCGTTCTCCCCCTCAGAGCTTCGGCGCTGGTGAGCTCGGCCCCGACATCGGCCTCTGAGCCGTCCCTTTCGGTGCTGGGAGGAGTCCTCATCTCTTCGGAGTGGGGATCTTTGGCCCCGCCTGATCGGGGCGCCTTCGAGGTCATGCAGAGCGTGCTAGACCCGGTGTCTGCTCCACGGTCGGCTCCCTCAGCTCCTCCCTCTACAGTGCCTGCGATGGTCTCTACCCACCCTCTCGTCCCAGACCGTAGAGAGCCAACGTTTCAAGTTTCCCCACTGGGAATATCCTCCTCTTCCGAGGCTTCTCCTGATCCTTCAGGGGAACCCCCTCAGAAGAAACAATTCAAGAGGAAGCATATTGACTCCCCGGAGGCTATCACCTCGGATACCGACTTGGATGAGTCGGAAGGGTCCCCACGGTCCTCCTCTGAGGTTGTCTCTTTTTCAGACATCCTTGAGATCCTTAGACAGAGGGGGAACTGGTCCACCCTTAACCCTTCAGAGGACGAGTCGGTCTACCTTGAGGCTTTTGGCTCTCGCCCTTCCACCTCCTGGGTATCTCCTCCCTTTGACCCCCTCATGGAAGTGGTGGCAAGGAAGGCGTGGACAGCCCCTGATACAGTGGAACCTACCCCACGAAGGCCGTCCAAGT
Source organism: Protopterus annectens (assembly GCF_019279795.1). Taxonomy (NCBI): domain Eukaryota; kingdom Metazoa; phylum Chordata; order Ceratodontiformes; family Protopteridae; genus Protopterus; species Protopterus annectens. Next base: position 1,542,817,921 of record NC_056745.1, on the reverse strand, counting down.
TTATTACAGCTTCTAAGGACAAAGATTTCTTATCCAAGGGCGTCTCTGTTGATGCTATGGTGGTGGCCGCACAGCCACTAAGAAGGAATTAGCCGATCCTTCGGTACCTATCCATCCTCCTAGTAAGGAATCTAGGACTATGGATAGGTACGGTAAGCAGATGTTCTCCTCAGCGACCTTTGCTATGCGTTCGCTGAACTACTTGTGTCACTTCGCCCGTCTTCAGAGAGATATGCTCAAGGAAATGGGTGATGCTTTGCAGGATCCAACAACTGAGGGGTTTTGAGACAAAATGAACTCCCAGTTGGCAACCCTGAATTCAATCGTCAACTCCTCCATGCAGCTTCTTTCCTATGCGGCCGATGGGGCGAGTAGGGCCGCTGGCACAGGTGTAGCTTTACGACGTCACGCCTGGATGCGGCTTTGTAACTTTGCGAACCCTTTCAAGGCGTCCTTCACCAATTCCCCTTTTGATGGTACAAAGTTGTTTGGACCTCAGGTGAAGGACACGTTGACTAGGTGCGAACAGGATGGCAAGACTCTCTCTGCCGTTGGAGTCCGGTTTTGTACCCCTTCTAGACCGTATCCCAAGGGTCAGAAGGGGGGGGAAATGTGGTTCCGCAAGTCACAGGGAGTCTCGCCTGATGCACGGAGTCAGTTCCCCTCTAGAGGCAGAGGGGGGAACAACAATAGATGCCACCCTAGGGGCAGGGGGGGGGTCCGCAAAATCAAGGTAGCAGAGAGACTCTCTCTGACAGACCTTTTCAGCCTCCCTGAGAAGCTGCCCGACTGTCCACCTTCGGAGGCAGTCGGGGGAAGATTATCACTGTATCCAGAAGCCTGGCTTTCTCTCACTCAAGACAAATGGGTACAGTCGATTATATCCGAGGGTTACAAAATTCCCTTTGTCCACATCCCATCTCAGCCAAAAGGGCCCCTTCCAGACGTTCCACCTGGTCTAAGGGAGCAAGCGGTGCTACAAATTTCAAAGCTGCTGTCAAAAAGAGCTATCCAGCCAGTCCCGGCAGACCAGCAAGGATCCGGAATCTACTCCAAATTCTTTTTGGTTCCAAAAAAGACAGGGGACTGGAGACCAATATTGGATCTCAGCAGACTAAACAAGTCTGTAAACAAAACAAAATTCCGGATGGTCACGCTTCAGTCCATTCTACCCTTCTTGAGTCAGGACAGTTGGATGTGCTCAATAGACCTTCAGGATGCGTACTGTCATATCAAGATGCACAGACGCTCCAGAATGTTCCTCAGCTTCCGTCTGGGAGCCAGTCACTATCAGTTCAGAGCCCTACCCTTTGGTCTCACTACAGCCCCCCGAGTGTTCACCAAATGCATGGCAGTGGTCACGGCTCATCTGAGGCGACAAGCATTCCAGGTGTTTCCATATTTAGACGACTGGCTCCTTACCGCTACCACCAGGCGTCAACTTCTCATATCCAGAGACTACACCATTTATACTTGTCAAGCTCTAGGCATTTCCATAAATTTCGAAAAATCTGCCTTGTTGCCTTGTCAGGCTATTACCTTTATAGGCGCCACCTTAGACACAATTCATCTTTCCGCGAAACTAACAGAGCAAAGAGTATCAGATATCCGCAAACATGTTCATATTCTTCTTCAATGCGACAGGATCAAAGCCAAGTTTGTCTTGAAGGTTTTAGGTCTCATGGCAGCTGCCATTACACTTCTTCCCCTAGCCCGCTTTCACATGCGTATCCTCCAGTGGATGCTGTTTTCTCAGTGGTCCTTCCAACAGCTCCCAATGTCTCACAGTATTCTGCTGACCCAATCATGCAAGAAGCATCTATCTTGGTGGATGACCTCCTCTCAAGTTCTTCAGGGCAGATCATTCGCCCCCCCCCCCCGGTTGCCACGGTGACAACGGACGCCTCCCTGATCGGGTGGGGGGGGGGCATTGTCAGGGCAGGACGGTCCAGGGCACATGGCAACCTTTCGAAAGCCATTTGCACATAAATGTCCTGGAGATGAGAGCAGTACTTTTAGCGTTGCAAGCCCTTCAGCACTCTCTTCCCATCGGGACTATTGCAATTCAGACAGACAATATGTCTGTAGTATGGTACATCAACAAACAGGGCGGAACCAAGTCTTATCCCTTATGTCGAGAGGCACTCAGACTTTGGCAGTGGGAAATCTCATCTCAGCGGTTTCTGATGGCAACGCACATCCCCGGGAAGTCCAACGTGATAGCGGACAAGTTGAGCAGGACCATACTCATACCACACGAGTGGTCTCTCAAACAGTCAGTGCTGGAAAAAATTTTTCAGAAATGGGGCCGACCTTGCTGCGATCTTTTTGCTACTCCCCAAAACAGCAAGTGTCACGATTTCTTCACCCTTTTTCCCCTACCAGGTCAACCCGCCAGGGACGCTCTAGTCCACGATTGGCCCCAGGGACTTCTGTATGCTTTTCCCCCCTTTCCACTGATCTCTCAAGTAATTCAGAAAGCTACAGCATTGAGAGTTGACATGATCCTCATTGCTCCTTACTGGCCTAGTCAGATATGGTTTCCGTTCCTTCACCAATTTCTGTTGGAGCAGCCTTGGCATCTGGATCCAGTGCCAGATCTTTTGACCCATCAATCGGGTCAGCTGCACCACTCCCTCCCATCTCTCAACCTCACAGCTTGGTTGCTCCGCTTCCTACCCTAGCCAGGCTTCCTTTAATTTCCCATTCGGTCCGTAACATCCTTATAGCCTCCCACAAGTCTTCTACAAGAAGGATTTACAATAGCAAGTGGAAACGTTTTTCCTTCTGGGCAGCAACTAATAACATAGACCCTTTCACTGCACCTATCCAGTCTATACTAGACTTCCTGGCAGAACTTTTTTACTCAGATTCTTCTTCGTCTACTATTAGAGTCCAATTGGCGGCTATATCCAATTTCCATGTAGGCTTTTCAGACCCCAGCATCATGTCCCACAAACTTTGCAAAGCCTTTCTAAAAGGTATCTTTTTGCTCAAGCCCCCAGTTAGAGAATCCCCCCACCTCAGTGGGACTTAAATTTGGTTCTAGCCTCCTTGATTCTTCCCCCCCTTCGAACCGGCCGCTTCCTGCTCTCTGAAATTGCTTTCATGGAAAACCCTTTTTCTAGTAGCCATAACATCAGCTAGACGGGTATCTGAACTTCATGCTCTTTGCAGTCGTCCTCCATACTTAGTTTTCCACAAAGACAGGGTGTCCCTTCGGACCAACCCTTCCTTTTTACCCAAGGTTTCTTCTGAGGCGAATCTGAATCAGACAATCGACCTTCCAGTTTTTTTTCCTTAATTATTCCAACAAGGCAGAACAAAAGTTACATTTCCTAGATGTTCATCGCCAGCTTCATTATTATTTGGATAGGACTAAACAGTTTAGGAAGTCTAACCAGCTATTCCTATCTTATGCGGAAGGCAAGATGAGCCTTCCAGTTTCCAAAGTGTCCCTTTCGAGATGGCTGGCCTCTGTAATTTCCTTCATTTATGAACTCAGACACCAAAAGCTACCATCACGACCTAGAGCTCATTCAACCAGGGTGTTAGCTACGTCTGTAGCATTTCAAGACAGACTACCCATAGATTCCATCTGTCAAGCAGCTACATGGGCTTCTCCTCATACCTTTATCTCACATTATAAATTGGATATGGCCTCCAGAAACCGGGCTAACTTTGGTTCCACTGTAATCAAGAGTCTGTTCCGATGAGCCACCCAGGATAAGGGTGCTAGGGACGCGGTCCCATCCAGCAAGAATGAAGGCGAGATTGACAACTTAACATTGAGAAGTTATGTACCTACCATAACGTTCCATGTTAGTTGTCTTCTTCTCGCCTTCTTTCTTGCGTCCCACCCTCCATCCCCCTAGCCTGGACAGACCGAGAGGATCCTTAGGATCTTTTATCTTCCACAGCGTCAACCACCTCTATTGCCCCTGATTGATAGTTCTACAGGTAGTTTCTATAGAGGTGGATTTAATTTTTCTCTGTCTCTAGGAGACCAGCACTGCTATATTTTCAACTATCAAACGAGATCTGGGTATTTACCGCCTAGCATTGTGGGATATAGGGGAGCCTCGAGCCGGTAAAAATAGCTTTCGAGCTTTAGTATTGGCCGAGTCGGAGCCGAGGATCGGCTCCGAACCCATCCAGCAAGAAAGAAGGCGAGAAGAAGACAACTAACATGAAACATTGTAGTAGGTACATAACTTCTCATTACTGATCCAGAGACCATCTCCCAGGGTCCCAAAGGGGCTAAGGCTTCTATGGCAAAAAATCCAGTACCCCCTGAAAGGGACTCCAGAGCACTAGACAGGTGGGAGAAAAAGGTTTACACCTCAACCACTCTAGCTATGAGAGCACTAAATTGTCAGTTTCACATGCTAAAATACCAGCAATTTCTAATGTCTCAAATAAGACAAAAAATGAGCACACTCCTTCAACAGTCTGAATTGAAAGAAATGCAGGATCTGTTGCATGCAGCCGAACAGGTGGGCAAACATACTTTACAATGTGGATTTGATTCTTTGGAAGCTTCCTGTAGAGCAGCTATTACTGGGTCTGTTATACGTAGGCATGCTTGGTTAAAGGAACAAACTCTGCCTGATCATGTTAAAGCAAAGCTTCTAGATGCTCCCTTATAGCAGGATGTCCTATTTGGAGTTAAAGCAGAAGAAGTCTTAAAGAAAATGGAGGATAAGGCAAAATCTATGCAGACGGTCAAAGATTTTCTACAGGTTCAGCCCCCTTGCTTCAGCAGAAATTGGCCAACAAAAAATTGGTCCTTTCCAGCTACTGACAGACCACAGAGGGGTAAATACAGACGCCCAACAGCAGAGGACAACCACAAACCCACTACAAACCTCGACAGTGGGGCACTGCAACACAGAAGGGAGGAGAAGACAGGCCCCAAAATACTAGAAGGCAAACTGAATGACTTAAACCTCATATGGCCAAGCAAGACTCTCTTGGCAGCTCCCTTTGGAGGAAAATTAGCACTTTTTTCAGACAACTGGCACATCGTCAACGGACAAATGGGTCCTAGACATAATTTCACAAGGATACATATTCCATTTCCACACCTTGCCAACGAAAAGAGGAATGCCAAACTTGCCACAAAATCAGTGGGCAGAGGCACAAAAACAAATTACAGCTCTCATGGACATGAGAGCCATTCATCTGGTACCTACACTGGAGCAAGGCCAAGGATTTTACTCAACTCTTTCTAGTTCCCAGAAAGGACAATGCCTGGAGACCAATTCTGGACCTTTCAATTCTAAACACCTTCTTACAAGTACCCAAATTCAAGATGCGAACACTACAGCAGCTTCTTCCCATGTTGGGCAAGAAAGCATGGCTAGTAACATTGGACCTTAAGGAGGCATACCTGCATGTCCCTATCAGACAAAATTGCAGAAGATACCTCCGTTTCATTGCAGGTTCAACCCATTACCAATTCTCTGCACTGCCCTTTGGCTTATCCACTGCGCCAAGGGTTTTAACAAAATGCCTGGCACCAGTAATTGCATACTGCAGACAAAGAGGAATTCAAATATACCCATACCTGGATGACTGCCTCATCCAAGCAGAAAGCAAGGACATCCTCTTACAACATCTGGCTTTTGTAAAACATCTAAGTTGCCTAGGGTACACAGTAAACGAAAAGAAATCAAAACTAGTACCCTCACAAAATATGACATTCCTGGGTGCCAGCTTGACTACAACGGCCCAGAAGGCTTATCTGACACAAGACAAACAACTACAACTGACTCAATATTTCAAAACAATGGCAACAAAGACCCAACTCCCTGCAAGAAAAATTCTGCAGGCCTTGGGCTTCATGGCATCTTGCATACTACTAATACCATTTGCAAAGCTGCATATGAGGAAATTACAGTGGTACCTAAAAAGCGTATGGTCTCAACACAGCCACAGCTTGGACACAATGATATCTCTCATTCCCTGCCTTCAACAAGAGTTTCTATGGTGGTCACAGGCATGTCACCTCAACAAGGGTCAGCCTTTCACCTTGCCCCAGCCAGGCAAACTATGACAACAGATGCATCGGACTATGCCTGGGGCACACGTGGCAGGACAGTGCGTTCAAGGCATATGGACTGCAGATCAAAGGAATCTGCACATCAATCAAAGAGATGCTAGCTGTACAGAATGCTCTGACAGCCTTCAAGAACCTCTTACATCCAGGACAGCTTACAATAAGGACGGACAACACCACAGTAATGTGGTACATAAACAAACAAGGGGGTACACACTCCTACCCTCTATGCAGGCAAGCAGTGACCTTGTGGAACACAGCACTGGCTTACCAAGTTCAGCTACAAGCTCAATTCCTGCCAGGAAAAAAGAACACATTGGCAGACGACCTCAGCAGAAACTTCATGGATCCCCACGAGTAGAAACTGGATCCACAAGTATTTGCAATGATAACTCAAAAATGGGGCCACCCAGGCATAGATCTGTTTGCCAGCCCCCAAAACTATCAGTTAACAAAATTTTGTACAAGGACACTTCACCATCAAGCTTGGAAAGTGGACGCACTCTCATTCATTTTGAAAAATCTGACAGTATATGCCTTCCCTCCATTGCCCCTTCTCTCAAAGGTGCTTCTGAAAGTCAGAAAGGAGAGACCACGAATGATACTCCTAGCCCCAGACTGGCCACGCCAGCACTGGTACCCACTATTAAGGAATATGGCCCAGGGCCCACCTTGGATTTTACCACAAATTGCTCATTTGCTCTCACAGCAAGACGATCAGATTCTACACAGCCAGCTCAAAACCTTAAATTTGGCTGCATGGCAAATCACCTAAGCAACCAGCCAGCTCCTCTTCCTCAAGCAGTTATGGATGTTATTCTGGAAGCTAGGAGGCCCAGCACCAGGAAGGCCTACTCGGACAAATGGAAAAGGTTTTGCGCCTGGAACCAAGCTAAAGGCCAAAATACCCTTCAGCCTCACATGCTTCAGATTCTACAGTATTTAACTGAGATGTTGCACAAAGGACTTTCTTTTTCATCTATTAAAATCCACGCCTCAGCTATTTCAGCCCACTACAACACAGATCCACCCTTATTTTCACATCCACTTCTAAGGCAGTTTCTCAGAGGGGCAAAAAACATTAGGCCCCCCAGGAGAGCACCTACACCAACCTGGGACCTCAACTTTGTTCTGGAAAAACTTACGCTACCTCCCTTTGAACCAGCTTTCTCTGCTGATCTAAAGTTTATATCATGGAAGACTGCCCTGCTGCTAGCAATAACTTCAGCCAGAAGAGTCTCAGAACTTCAGGCTGAAGTGGAACCTTTCCTCATTTTCCATCAAGACAGAGTTTCTCTACGAACTAATCCTTCCTTCATGCCTAAGGTGGTATCCAGTGTGGCTTTAAATCAAACCATCCACTTACCCACCTTCTTTCCAAATCCACAGAACAAGGGAGAAAGACTCCTGCATTCCGTGGACATTCACAGGCAACTTCGTTACTACTTGGATAAAACTAAGGTTTTCAGAAAATCTGACCAGCTCTTTGTATCCTATGCTGCAGCTTCACAAGGGAAGGCTATATCAAAACAGACCATTTCCAAATGGATAGGACATTGCATTCGTTTTTGCTGTACCCATCATGGAAAACCAGTTCCTGCCACCATAAGGCCCCACTCTACGAGGGCAGCAGCTACATCGACAGCCTTCCTCAGGGGGGTGCCAACCAAGGATATTTTGGAAGCTGCAACTTGGAGTTCAGTACACACCTTCACCAAACACTACCACTTACCACTTTACTCTAAGACTAGAGCTGGCTTCGCCACTGCAATTCTGCATGGCCTTCTAGCCTCCTCTAACCCTCTTTGACTCCTCCTCCCATCCTTAGCTTTGGGATTCTACCCAAGTGTGATGACTGCAGCAGGGTAACACGATGAACATAGTACAGTTTTGTGCCTACCATAAATGTAGATGTTCGAGTGTACACCCTGCTGCAGTCCAGGTTACCCTCTGACCTAACTAACTAAATCTTTACAATACCTTTCTGATGTATTTGCTTACAGCTGGAGGGATGCTGTGTTTGTGCTAAATTTTTTTAGATTGGTACTAATTACTGACCACCTTTTTGGGGGCACCTGACATCTGGGGCAAGAAAAACTGAAGAAAATGGCGTCGGATGCATCATATATATCCCTGGCGCACTGACATCGGGGAAGAAGCGACAGCAACCGACGCCGGACCAAGACTTTCAAATTCAGGCCGACTGCAGGACCACCTGACGACCAGATAACCTAAGTGTGATGACTGCAGCAGGGTGTACACTCGAACATCTACATTTATGGTAGGTACAAAACTGTACTTTCCAACTCCTTCCTCGAGTGCATTGCCTGCAATATGCTAGGAGCCAGTGATCCCATAGGGTCCTTTGTGGGTTACATCAGATTCTAATTCCCCTAGGCACTCCAAGAGGTAGTGGAGAGCGTCTGCTCTATGCTTAGAGATCTGACAACCATATCTTCATCGGATCAGATCTCTTTGTCTTACTCGAGTTTGCATCCTGAACCTTGTTCATCCCTTCCACAAGGATAACCAGCCTGGGCCAGCCTCCAATCCACCTATCAGAGTATCATTATCTCTTCCAGTACCTCCCCAGAGCGTACCACTGAGGAGGTTCCTCGGAAGAACAATGTGCATGAGGAGGCACTTACACTCTCCACAAGAGTCCATCATTGAACACACTGATTTTGATGGGGGGAAGGTTCCCCCAGGTCACCACCTCATGATGTATCCTTTGGAGATATCTTGGAACTCTTTAAACAGAGGTGGTTGGTCTCCTGATAACCCTTCCCAAGAGGAATCCATGTTTCTGAAGGCTTTCAGGTCTGGCCCTTATACTTCCTGGGTAACTCCAAGCTATCTAGTTTTAATAGTTTCTGGTCATAATTTTTCTTCTTCCCTGACTACTTCATAATCTGTGCTCTGTCTCATGTCTAGATAATCTCTGACCTCATCTTTTTCTATCCAATTTTCCCCCCTACAAACCCTTCCTCAGCTTACTTTGAGAAACTGCAATAAGGAATTATATCAGATGATTGTATAATACAAATGTCGGCTATAATAGCATAGAATGTAATTTCTGGTGTACTGTATGTCTTGTATATTTTTTGTATAATTTCTTGTATAAGTTTTTTATAATCTTTGTATGTGGATCTTTTCTCCCTGGGCTTCTGATGAAAATGGGTATTATCCCAGTCGGACCTTCCCAGTAAACAAATGTAAAACAAATAAATAAATAAACTCCACCCGCCGATGAGCTTATAGATCTGGTCTCTCGACAGGCTTGGAAGGAACGGGACACTGTCGAGCCTATTATCAAGAGTCCAGACAAAATCCTTGCACACCCAAAAGACTGCCTTCATTGAAGTAAAGGGATACCCGTTGATGCAGTGGTTGTTGCGGCAGCCACAAGGAAGGAATTAGCAGAATAGAGTTCCTCTGTCCACCACCCTAACCGTGAGTCTTTGGCACTGGACAGGTTAAGAAAGGATGTCTATGCATCAGTGATCCTTGCTTTAAGGTTGCTGAATTATTTGGCACATTTTACTAGATTTCAAGGAGATTTGATCAAGAAACTTACCAGATCTCTTTCGGGGGTCCATATTCTCCAAGGAAGGGAATACCATTTCCTCACAGGCAGCTACCCTCCAGTCTGTCTAATTCATCCATGAGTTTACACTCATGCTGTTGAAGGTACCTCATGGGTGGCTGATTCAAGCATTTCAATTAGGAGACATGCCTGCATGCATTTGTGTGATTTTGCAGAACCATTTAAATCTTCTTTCATCAGTGCGCCCTTTGACAGGACCCCATTATTTGGCGCCAAATGAAAAGACAAGCTCTCTAGGTGCAGAAAAGAATGGAAGACGCTGTCTGCGCTAGGCTTACATTTTTCTACTTCTCAAAGGTATTTTTCTAGGAACCAAAGAGGTGGCAAAAAATGTTTAAAAAGTTCCAGGGTCCATTTCAAGATCCACTTAGAGGTAGTTCCCCCAAGGGCAGTTGGGGAAACACCAATGGAAGATGCTGTCCCTGTGGCAAAAGTGGTCAGCATAAACAGGGATCTAGAGATGCAGCTCTCCTGAATGGAGGCCTAACTGTCCATCTCTGAAGAAAGTCTGGAGTCACCTGTCCCTGCACCAGAGAGTTCAGCCAGACATCACACAGGGTGCGGAGGATGATATCCAGAGGTTATGTTATACCCTTTTCACAGTACCCTCCAACAGTTCAGAAGAAAATCCCAGATGTTCCACCCAGTCAAAAGGAAGCAGCTTCTCTAGAAATAAAAAAGCTGCTAGAAAAGGATAGTCATCCAGGAGGTCGCCCCAGACCAGAGAGGGTCTGGAACTTGCTCAAGATTCTTTTTGGTTTCAAAAAAGACAGGGGACTTGATCAATTTTGGATCTCAGCAAATTAAATATGTCTGTTCTGTATACAAAGTTCTGGATGGTCACGGTTCAGTCCATTCTGCAGATGTTCATCGTGCATACAGCTGCAGTCATTACAGATGGGTTATCCTGCCGTCAGATGGGTCCTCGGTCAGCCGAATACCAAAGTCTAGGTCCGGTGTTGGTTGTCGTCGCTTCTTCCCCTGACGTCAGTGCGGCAGGGGTATAAAAGAGGCAGCCGACGCCATTTTCTCCAGTCTTTCTTGCCGCGCGGTGCCCGAAGCAGAAGCAGTTCGCAAGTGCCAGTCGGCCAGCTCCTGAGATTTACAAAAGTATTTCAGCCGAAGTCTTCTTTAAAGCTGAGTACCCCGTTGGGGAAACTTTTCTTGCCTCAGACCGATGTCAGACAAAGTTAATAATTGCATTTCTTGTGGGAAGCAAATACCGCATAAGGATTTTCACTCTTTCTGTATACCTTGCTTAGGGCCAGACCACAACGTCTCGGCCTGCCATTTTTGTGCTAGGTTCAACAAGCGCACTATTAAGCGCCGGGCAGAGTTCGCCCTTCATTATTTTGGCAAAAAATTTAATTATATCATGTGGTCGGGTACACCAACACCAGTTTTAAGCAATAGACGCAAAGACAAGGACCGACATCCGAGGCCTGCACCGAGTACTGAGACCACGCTTAGGCCAACTACCGGTTCTCAGCGAGGCGCCTACGCAGCCCCTGACTACCGATGAAACTATTTTACCGGTGACTTCAGTACCTGAGGTCGCAGGCTCCTCGGTCTCCATTCCCACTGCAGATACCGATGCCACTCTTGGCAGGGAAACTGAAAATTTAGTGAGGCCTGCCATTTCTGAAGGCTTCTTCAGGCCTTCCTCCTTCTCTATTAAATCCTTCACTAAATCTAAAGCTGCCATGAAAACTAAAAAAACAGGGTCCTCAGACCTCCTCTCAAGGCCCCATGCCTAAAAAGCAGATGCTTAAAATGGCTGAGGATTTGATAACTCATCAGGGGTTCTCAACCCCCCTCTGACAAAAGACCCAGATTGGAGGAAGACTCCCCTTCCTCAGACCAGGCTTCTATTACCTCAGACCATTCTGAGGGCCAGGATTATTTCTATTCCCCTTTTGAAGACTCTGATGCTGAGGAGTCTATTCCCTCGGTCTCCCCCCCTGAGGACTACTCTTTTGGGGAAACCCTGCATACATTGAGGGAGCACTTCCACTGGGAAGGCCAAGATTACTCAGATTCCAAGAAAAGGCTCAGGGAATTTCTACTGCTCCCCCAGCATAGGCCCCTGGCTATCCCTCCTGTTTTAGATATTTTGGATGATGTGTACGCAAAAGCCAGTCTTAATCCAGATTCTTTACCTCCAGCCCCTGTTAAACCAGACCGGTATTACCGGGTTCCTGATTCTCACCAGTTCCTTTATAAAAGCCATACTGCTGACCCAGAAACAGTTTCACAGGGTCCCAAGGGAATAAAGGCCTCTACTGCTAAAAACCCTTTACCTTCAGAGAGAGATTCCAGAGCATTAGAAAGGTGGGGAAAAAAGGTGTATACATCTGCCACTTTAACCATGAGGGCATTAAACTGTCAATTTCATATGTTAAAGTACCAACAGTTTGTTATCTCAGTTGAAAAGCAAAATGACACAAACAGAACAACCAGATTTGAAAGAGTTGCAGGATTTGTTGCATGGAGCAGAGCAAGTGGGTAAACATACCTTGCAGTGTGGTTTTGATGCTTTAGAGGCCTCATGTAGAGCTGCTGTCACGGGGTCTGTTATACGTAGACATGCTTGGCTCAAAGAGCAAACCTTACCAGATCATGTCAAAGCAAAGTTATTAGATGCACCACTTCAAAAAGATGTATTGTTTGGTGTTAAAGCTGAGGAGGTACTAAAGAAAATGGAGGAAAAAGTGAAATCTATGCAAACAGTGAAAGATTTCTTGCAGGTGCAACCTCCATGCTTCTGCAGAAACTGGCCTTCAAAAAATTGGTCCTTTCTAGCCACGGACAGACCTCAAAGGGGCAGATACAGACACCCAAGGGGTAGAGGACAACCTCAAGGATCTTACAGAGCTAGACAGTGGCAAGCACCAACCCCAAGAGGTGGAGAAGATAGATCACAGTCATTTAGAAAACAGACACAATGACTTCCCCATATGCCTGCCAAACAAAGCTATATTGGCAGCACCTTTGGGTGGAAAACTGGCATTATTTTCAAAAAACTAGCACATTGTTACAAAAGACAAATGGATTCTGGACATTATAGACAGAGGCTACAGGTTCCACTTTCACACCCTTCCAAAAATGAGAGGCTTGCCAAACCTGCCACAAAATCAAAGGGCAGAGGCACAAAGACAAATTTCCGCTCTCATGGATATGAAAGCGATTCAAGAGGTACCTGCAAAAGAACAAGGTCAAGGTTTTTATTCCAGACTATTCCTGGTACCAGGGAAGGACAAAGATTGGAGACCCATCTTAGACCTATCCATCCTAAACACATATCTACAGGTGCCAAAATTCAAGATGCTCACATTACAGCAGCTTCTTCCCATGCTGGGCAAGGAGTCTTGGCTGGTAACATTGGACCTCAAGGAGGCATACCTGCATGTCCCTATCAGACAAGGTTGCAGAAGATACCTCAGATTTCTTGCAGGTTCAACCCATTACCAATTCTCTGCATTGCCCTTTGGCTTATCTACTGCGCCCAGAGTGTTTACGAAATGCCTGGCATCAGTAATTGCCTTCTGCAGACAACAAGGAATACAAATCTACCCATATCTGGACGACTGCCTGATCCAAGCGGACAGCAAGGACATTCTTTTGCAGCATCTGGCGTTTGTAATAAAACTGTTAAACTACCTGGGATACACAGTGAACAAAAAGAAATCAAAACTAATACCTTCTCAACAGATAATTTTCCTGGGTGCCAGCTTAAATACAACCACCCAGATGGCCTACCTCACGCCAGACAAACAAGGGCAACTGTCTCAATACTTCAACAAAATGGCAACTTTCACCAGACTAACTGCAAGGGAAGTCCTGCAGGTTCTGGGATTCATGGCATCTTGCATCCTACTAATGCCATGTGCAAAGCTGCATATGAGGAAACTACAATGGTACCTAAAAAACTTATGGTCTCAACACAGCCACAGCTTGGAAACCATTATACCACTCATTCCATGCCTTCAAAAGGAATTTTTGTGGTGGGCTCAAGCATGCCAAAGAAACACAGGTCTCCCTTTCTGTTTACCTCAAGCAACTCAAATCATCACAACGGACGCCTCAGACTACGCCTGGGGAGCACACATGGCAGATCAGTGCATTCAGGGAAAATGGTCCCAAAAAGAGAAGCACCTACACATCAACCAAAAGGAAATGCTAGCCGTGCAAAATGCTCTTATGACCTTCAAAGACCTACTGCATCCAGGCCAGCTATTGATAAGGAAAGACAACACCACAGTCATGTGGTACATAAACAAACGGGGGAACTCATTCATACCCCCTGTGCAGGCAAGCCATGACCCTATGAAACACAGCACTGGAATTACAAATTCAACTACAGGCACAATTCCTGCCATGGAAGGAAAACACACTGGCAGACAACTTAAGCAGAAATATGACAGACCCACACGAATGGAAGTTGCATCCTCAAGTCTTTTCAAAGATAACTCAGGCATGGGGACAGCCAGACATAGATCTATTTGCTACCCACAGAAATTACCAGTTGGAAAAATTTTGTTCAAGGACCTATCATCCACAGGCCTGGAAAGTGGACGCACTCTCTTTCAATTGGACAACATTGACAGTTTATGCCTTCCCGCCTCTTCCTCTACTGACCAAAGTTCTATTAAAAGCCAGAGCAGAGAGTCCGCAAATGATTCTCATTGCTCCAGACTGGCCACGACAGCACTGGTATCCTCTCCTAAAGAGCCTGACACACTCACCACCATGGATCCTACCTCTAGTCCCCCTTCTGTTGTCCCAGCACAACTACAAAACCCTTCACAGCCAGCTCAAAACCCTAAATCTAGCTGCATGGAAAATCCCTTAATTTCCCAACAGACTCTCCTCTCCAAGGAGGTGCAGGATGTCATCTTGGAGGCCAGAAGACCCTCTACTAGAAAAGCCTACTCCACCAAATGGAAACGATTTTGTTCCTGGAATCAAGAAAAGGGCCAGAATAATTGGGTAATAAATATACCTCAAATTTTACAGTACCTAGCTGAGATGTTAAACAGTGGCCTTTCCTTCTCCTCCATCAAGATCCACGCTTCAGCCATTTCTGCACAATACAATACAGATCCTCCTTTATTCTCACATCCTCTATTAAGGCAGTTCCTCAGAGGGGCAAAAAATATAAAACCCCCACGGAAACCACCAGTCCCAGAGTGGGACCTCAACTTCGTATTGGAAAAGCTGACCCTGCCTCCCTTTGAGCCGGCTTCTTCAACAGAGCTACAATACTTGTCGTGGAAAACAGCCTTCCTTCTGGCTATTACCTCAGCATGCAGGGTTTCGGAACTACAGGCCCTCATGGCTGTGCAACCATTCATCATTTTCCATCAGGACAGAGTTTCCTTACGAACCAACCCTACCTTCATGCCAAAGGTAGTATCCAGTGTAGCTTTGAATCAGACTATTCATTTACCTACCTTTTATCCAAATCCACAGAACAAAGGGGAGAGACTACTGCATTCCTTGGACATTCACAGACAACTTCGTTATTACTTGGACAGAACAAAGCCATTCAGGAAATCTGAGCTGCTCTTTGTGTCCTATGCCACAGGTGCCCAAGGAAAGGCTATTTCCAAACAGACAATTTCAAAATGGATAGCCCACTGCATACGCTTTTGTTATTCATTTCATGGAAAATCTGTACCTGTATACATCAGATCCCACTCCACCAGGGCTACAGCTACCTCTGCAGCTTTCCTCAGGGGGGTCCCTACCAAGGACATTTTGGAAGCAGCTACTTGGAGTTCAGTGCACACTTTCTCCAAGCACTACCACCTTCCACTATACTCAAAATCTAGAGCGGGCTTTGCCACAGCAGTCCTGCAGGGCATTCTCGCCCCTCCTAGTTCCACTTAGTGCCTACCACCCTTACTTAGCTTCGGGATTCTACCCATCTGTAATGACTGCAGCTGTATGCATGATGAGCATAGTACAGTTTTGTACCTACCATAAATGAAGATGTTCGAGTGCTCATACAGCTGCAGTCCAGGTTACCCTCCCTCCATCCCCTCTTAGGACAGGCCTTATGACAAACACCTTTATCAGACAACCTATTTGGGGTATTCTTTTATGGTGTATTTGCTTGCAACTACTGTTTTTGATTTATCTACATTGCATGTTTGCATAATAGTATGTTTTGCCTTCCTTCTGGGGGTACCTGACATCTGGGGCAAGAAAAACTGAAGAAAATGGCGTCGGCTGCCTCTTTTATACCCCTGCCACATTGACGTCAGGGAAGAAGCGACGACAACCGACGCCGGACCTAGACTTTGGAATTCGGCCGACTGAGGACCCGCCTGATGGCAGGATAACCCATCTGCAATGACTGCAGCTGTATGAGCACTCGAACATCTACATTTATGGTAGGTACAAAACTGTACTTTTCTGCACAACGACATCTAAGTGTGCTCAGTAGACCTTCAAGATGAGTACTGTCACATAAAAATAAACAGGCGCTCCAGAAAATGTCTACACTTTTGGCTGGGAGCCAGTCATTAACAGTTTAGAGCACTGCCCTTTGGTCTTACCACAGCCCTCAGGGTGTTTAGCAACTGCATGGCAGTTGTAGCAACTCAGCTGAGACTGCTGGGATTCCGAGTGTTCCCATATATAGACGACTGGCTCCTGACCACTCTAACCAGGCATCAGTTGATTCAAGCAAGGGACTATTTACTCCATTTGTGCTTCCATTTGGGAATATCTGTCCGTTACAAGAAATTTCAGCTGATACCGACTCAGAGTTTGAAATTCATTGGTGCTCACCTGGATACAACAACCCAAATAACTTTGTTTCCTTTATCTCGAATAGAAAACATTCAGTTCCTAGTCCAAAAACTAGTACAAAATTCTTCCCTTTTGGCAGGTCTAATATTTCAATCACTGGGATCCATGACAGCTCTAATCACTTTGTTGCCACTTGTCAGGTTCCATATGTGAATACTTCAGTGGACACTCGCTACTCAGTGGGCTCCTCTCCAACACCCCATTATCCATGCCAGTAAAAATTATTCAAGCGTGGAAGAGTTGCCTTCTTTGGAGGACACTCACTCCAACTCCACAAAGGCCGACCTTTTGTTCTCCATCAGCCCAAGGCCACAGTGACCACAGATGCCTCCCAGCTCAGTTGGGAGACATATCCTGGAAAGAACAGTCCAAGACTCATGGTCTCTCAAAGAGGCCAAAACTCGCATCCATGTCTTGGAGATGATAGCTGTCCACCTAGGGTTGCAGGCTTTTCAAGACGCTTTTCCAGCCGGGGCTGTTGCGATCCAGATGGACAATGTCAGTAGTCTGGTACACCATCAAATGGGGGGACACGACCAGATCTTGCTGCCTTTGTCGATAAACTATGACAGTATGGCAATGTGCAATCTCTTCCAATCATTTTGTGATAGCAGTACTTATTCTGGGGAAATCCACATTGATTGTAGACAAGTTAAGCAGGTCCATTCTGATGCCTCATGAGTGATTTCTCAATATCAATGTGGCGGAGATGTCTTTTGCCATTGGGGTCAACCATGCAGTAATTTTATTTATTTATTTTACATTTGTTTACTGGGATAGTCCGACTGGGCTAGTAGCCCATTTTCAGTGGGGTCCTGGGGAGAAAAGCTCCAAAGATAGTTACATACTTAGTACATATGTTATACAAGGTAGATATCAAACATTTCACACTCATGAAAAATAACAAAAGGAGATATTAGAATATTTGTAGTATAAGCTAAACATTGTTATGCAGCATAACACACATTAGAGAACACTAGGTACGATCCCTTATCATATGGCAACTAAGACAAGAAGAACAGAACAGCTAAAAATAATTGTGATTGTATATAGGAACTGATAGAGTGAGAAGTGAATGTAGAAAGGATTAGATTATCTGGGGGTGATGCAGAGCCAGTTATTGAGGAGGTGTTCTTTGAGTTGTTTAAATTTGATGTTGGTGTGGGTTGTGAGTATGTTTTGTGGGATTGAGTTCCAGATTTTTGCAGTGTGATCGGCAAATAGAGTGTCACCGAAAGAATGACTAGATTTGTGGGTTTTTAGAAGTAGTTTGTTGGATGAGAGGAGTGTATGTGAGGTGTGGTAGGGTTGGAATAATTTTTTTAGTGATGGATAGGCATCTGGATGATAAATGATGTTATGGGCAATTGTCATTTGATTAAGTGATAGAAGATGTGGTAGTTCTAGCCAGTAAAGTTGTTTAAGGGCAGTGCAGTGCAGTGGTGAGCTCTACTGAGGAGGTTAGCAGCAAAATGAGCAGTTTTGTGGTAGCAAGTCTCTCGTTTGGAAAGTTCTGATTTTCTAAGGTTAGTGAAAATGGGGAAGGCATATAGAAGTGTGGACAGAAGGTGGGTTCTAGCTATGGGCCAGTTTGGTGTTAGGGGTAAGGAATGTTCTGGATCTATATAGGCAGCCAATTTTAATATCCATCTTCTTTACTGTTAAGGCTATGTGTTTATCATGTCTTAATGAGCGGTCTCTAGAAGTTTAGTGTCATCTATTGGTTCCATTGGAGGAGAGGATATAAAGGGGGGAAGTGCATTCTGTGGATTTATTATGTGTGAATATAATAAGCTTTGTTTTGTCGGGGTTTAATATGAGCTGGTACTCCTTGAGATATAGTTCTATATCTGAGAAGGCTTGTTGGGTTTTGAGTTGTAGTTCTGGATAGGAGGGGGCTGTACAGATGACTGTTGAGTCATCTGCATATTGTACTATGGTAGTGTGAGGGGCAGCAGAGTTAAGTTTATTTGTAAAGATGGGGAAGAGAAGGGAGCAGAATATTGAGCCTTGTGGGACAGAACAGTAATGGGTAGAGGAGGTGATATGTAGTCATCCTACTTGACAGCTTGCTGTCAATTAGACAGGTAGCTGTGGAGCCAGGCCAGTGCTGAGGAAGACCTGTGCATAGAGGCTAGTACTTGTAGTAGTATTTGGTGCGAGATGGTGTCGAAGGCTTTAGATATGTCTAAGAATATAGAAGAGACAAGGTTATTGTTTTTGTGGCTGTCTGTGAAGCTTAAGAGAGCGGTGGTAGTACTGTGTTTTGATCTAAAGCTGTCTTTTCCACTTTGATTTTGTAGCCTGCTGCTTGAGTTATGTATGTGAGCATTAACTGCATTGCTCTAAAGTACCCCTTCAAATCAGATAACTTTAAAACAAGTTATTTGTGGAGAATCAATTTATCCTACCTAATTCATGCCCTTTTCTGCTCCCATATAAATTTCTTCAGCTCTTTAATTGCCATCCACAACTTTTCTGTTTGATAAAAATACATGCAACTTGTATATAAGACTAGAGAAACTGAAAACTTTTCATTGCCTGAATATCAGTAATTATGAACTTTTAGCTTCTCGGTATTTTGTATTGTCATTTTGTTTTTTTCTGTTTCCACAGATCCGTAGATGTCATAACATAATCCTCCTTAATCTGTATACCTAAGTACTTCATCTCATGTCCCCATAAGTGTGGATTTTGCCAAATTTATTAAAGTGTGGGTGTGTAGTTTACCATTGGCTTTTGTTTTATCTCCATTTATTTTATATTTCAAAAGACTTGAAACTGTTTTAAAATGTTACATAACCCTGAAATGACTTTTTCTGGATTTATCAAATAGAAAGTATCATCTGCAAATCTAGCTAACTTTTCTGAGCACCATACCAGTTGTATCTTTGATTAAAGCACTTAACAAAGGGGAAATAGGCAAACCTTCTTGGTTCCCCATTAAGACTCAGATTGTCACAGAGGGAATCCTCCCAGCTGAATTCTTGTCTCAACCCTTTATATATCCTTCTTATTAACCCAGTTCTTTCAGAGAACATTGCCCAGCTTGTAAAATCCCAGCTGACTCTGTTGAATGTCTTGCATGAAGACCTGCCAATAGTTACACAATTTCCATATACTCTGCTTCAGTCTAGATCAATTTTTTTTTTTTTCATTTTGTCACATTTTTGCATACCTTGTATAAAACCTCATTGGTCTTAAGTCAGTGTCATCACCCTTGCCATTTTCATAGCTAGTACAAACAAATACTTTGCAGTTTTGGTTTAAAATTTAAACGAATCTATATGAAGTTGTAACTGAAGGGTCTTTACCCTCTCTGGGTAATATAGCCACCACATCCATGATGCTTGTACTTCCCCCTCTTGTAAAAAAATTGTTAAACAAAACCACCCAGATCTGTATTACTTTCTTCCCTCCATACTTAACTTATGAATGAATACCATCTGTTCCTGGAGACTTCCCTGTTTATTGATGACATGGTGCCATGTTTCTTTATACATCCAGGTCTAGCTTATTGCCAGTGTTTACATTTTTTTTTTTTTTTGTAATGAACCTCTGTACTAATTGAGAAAATAAATACTGTATTACTTGTAAACATCAAAACACCACAATAAATGAGAACATTATTTACCAGTTAATTGGACAATTAAAAAAGATTCTACAAATATGAGTAACTTCTTTTGCCAGTTTCAGTCCAGATGCTCTTGAATCAGAGTATTCTTTAACTTATTTACATTGCTGAACATTTTGCTTTGGGTGCTGCCTGTATTCTTTTATGCCTTTCTTTCTTTAAGTAACATGATCACTTCTTTAAATGCTTGGATAGGAAACCGATTTCTCTTCTATACTTTGTGTTATTTTATTTTATAGTAGCAAACCATCCCTCCCTCCCTTCAGTCTCTATCATGATTGGCCAAATTCTGACATCCTACTAGTAGCGTTCCCTACTGTTTCAAGGCTTCCATTTCTGAGTCATTGGTTGCTTTCCTCCCTTCTCCGTTACGTTCAACTCCCTTTGACTTATTTCATTACTTATAACCTCATCCACTGTTGGTGCATGTGTCTGCTTCCATTTCCCGGTTATTGCTTTCCTCCCTCCCATCATTATCATTGCTACTAGATGTTTATAAGGGTATAAGGGGCAGTGCATAGCTACCCAACATAAATATCTATTTTAACAAACAAATTGTCTCCCACTACTACCTTTAACAGTTTCTGTCTTGGATCTGTCAGTCCCAAAACATGTGTGACCAGTAGCCTCTGTGTCCTGTCACACATCTCCAGCACACTCCAGTAGCATTAGAGAAAGTCCTGCTTATTCTGTCCGGTGTGTAGAAGTAACTGTGCAGAAATTGCATTGCAAAGAAATAGCAGCTTCTTAGCTTTGGTTGCATACCCTGGAATTTTGATGACTTCCTGCAATACTCTGTTGTCTGCGCCCTCTTGAGATGTTCATCACGCATACAGCTGCAGTCATAACAGATGGGTTCTCCTGCCGTCAGGTGGGTCCTCGGTCGGCTGAATTCCAAAGTCTAGGTCCGGCGTTGGTTGTCGTCGCTTCTTCCCTGACGTCAGTGCGCAAGGGGTATAAAAGAACCAGCCGACACCATTTTCTTCAGTCTTTCTTGCCGCGCGGTGCCCGAAGCAGAAGCAGTTCGCAAGTGCCGGTCGGCCAGCTCCTGAAATTATGAAAATTTTGCAACCGAAGTCTTCTTGAAAGCTAAGTACCCGTTGGAAACTTTTCTTGCCTCAGACCGATGTCAGACAAAGTTAATAATTGTATTTCTTGTGGGAAGCAAATACCGCATAAGGATTTTCATTCCCTCTGCATTCCTTGCTTAGGCCCAGACCATGACGTCTCGGCCTGTCGTTTTTGTGCTACATTCAACAAACGCACCATTAAGCGTCGGGCGGAGTTCGCCCAGCACTATTTTGGCAGAAAATTTAACTATATTATGTCGTCGGATACTCAGACTCCAGTTTTGTCTAAAAAAACGCAAAGATAAGGACCGACACACGAGGTCCGCGGCCTCTACCGACACCACGCCAAAGCCGACTACAGGTGGTCCGGTTCTCAGTGAGGCGCCTATGCAGCCCCTGCCTACCGACGACACTTCATTGGCGGTGTCTTCTGTGCCCGAGGTCGCAGGCTCCTCGGCCCACACCCCGACTACAGATACCGAAGCCACTTTTGGTGGTGAATCTCAAAATGTAGGCAGGTCTGCCTCCTCTCAAGGTGTCTTCAGACCTTCCTCTTCTTTTTCTATCAAGGCTTTCACTAAGTCTAAAGCAGCCATGCATTCTAAGAGACAAGCTCCACAGGGCCCTTCTCCAGGCCCCATGCCTAAAAAACAGATGCTTAAAATGGCTGAGGATTTGATTACTCTCATCAGGGGTTCTCAATCCCCCCGGACAAAAGGCCCAGAGTGGAGGAAGAATCCCCCTCCTCTGACCAGGCCTCCATTATTTCAGAGCACTCTGATGAACAGGAACATTCTTACTCCCCTTTTGAAGATTCTGATGCTGAGGAGTCCATTCCCTCTGTCTCCCCCCCCAGAGGATTTCTCATTTGGGGAAACCTTGCATACCTTAAGGGAACACTTCCACTGGGAAGGCCAAGAGTACTCAGATTCCAAGAAAAGGCTTAGGGATTTTCTCTTGCTACCCCAGCACAGGCCTCTGACTATACCTCCTATCTTAGACATACTAGATGATGTGTACTCGGAGGACTGCCTTAACCCGGATTCTTTACCTCCAGCCTCAGTCAAGCCTGACAGGTACTACCGGGTTCCTGACTCACACCAATTTTTATACAAAAGCTATGCGGCTGACCCAGAAACTATCTCACAGGGCCCCAAGGGAATTAAGGCCTCCACTGCTAAAAACCCATTACCTTCCAAAAGAGATTCCAGATCCTTAGAAAGGTGGGGAAAAAAGGTATACACCTCGGCCACCTTAACCATGAGGGCATTAAACTGCCAGTTTCATATGCTAAAGTACCAACAGTTTCTGTTATCACAGTTGAAAAGTAAAATGTCACAACCTGAACAACCAGACTTGAAGGAGTTGCAGGATTTGATGCATAGTGCAGAACAAGTGGGTAAACATACCTTGCAATGTGGTTTTGATGCTCTAGAGGCCACATGTAGAGCTGCTGTTACAGGATCAGTCATACGTAGACATGCCTGGCTCAAGGAGCAAACCTTACCAGATCATGTAAAAGCTAAATTACTAGATGCCCCTCTGCAAAAGGATGTATTATTTGGTGTTAAAGCTGAGGAGGTATTAAAGAAAATGGAGGAAAAGGCTAAATCAATGCAAACAGTGAAAGATTTTCTACAGGTACAACCTCCACGTTTCAGTAGAAATTGGCCTTCCAAAAATTGGTCCTTTCCAGCCACGGACAGACCCCAAAGAGGTAGATACAGGCGCCCGAGGGGCAGAGGGCAATCTCAAGGATCATTTAGAGGCAGACAATGGCAAGCTCCTACACAAAGAGGTGGTGAAGATAGTTCGCAGCCATTCAGAAAGCAAGCCCAATGACTTTCCCCTTTGCATGCCAAGCAAGGCTCAAATGGCAGCACCCCTAGGCGGAAAACTGGCATTATTTTCAAAAAATTGGCATATTGTCACAAAAGACAAATGGATCCTGGACATTATAAACAGAGGCTACAGATTCCATTTTCACACCCTTCCAAAAATGAGAGGCATGCCAAACCTGCCACACAATCAAAGGGCAGAGGTACAAAGACAAATTTCAGATCTCATGGACATGAAAGCTATTTAAGAGGTACCTACTCGCGAACAAGGTCAAGATTTTTATTCCAGACTATTCCTGGTACCAAGGAAGGGAAAAGATTGGAGACCTATTTTGGACCTGTCCATCCTAAACACATTTTTACTCGTACCAGAATTCAAGATGCTCACATTACAGCAGCTTCTTCCCATGCTGGGCAAGGAGTCTTGGCTGGTAACATTGGACCTCAAGGAGGCATACCTGCATGTCCCAATCAGACAAAATTGCAGAAGATACCTCAGATTTTTTGCAGGTTCAACCCATTATCAATTCTCTGCATTGCCCTTTGGCTTATCTACTGCGCCCAGAGTATTCACGAAATGCCTGGCATCAGTAATTGCCTACTGCAGACTTCAAGGGATACAAATATACCCTTTTTTGGACGGCTGCATGATCCAAGCGGACAGCAAGCACATACTTCTGAAACATCTGGCTTTTGTAATAATGTTGTTGAATTCTCTGGGATACACAGTCAACAAAAAGAAATCAAGGCTACAACCCTCTCAGAAAATAATTTTCCTGGGTGCCAACTTGGACACAAACACCCAGATGGCCTACCTCACGCCGGAGAAGCAGGGGCAACTAACTCAATACTTCAGAACTCTAGCAAATTTCACCAGGCTGACTGCAAGGAAAATCCTGCAGGCTCTGGGATTCATGGCATCTTGCATCCTACTAATCCCATGTGCAAAGCTGCATATGAGGAAACTTCAATGGTACCTGAAAAACCTATGGTCTCAACACAGCCACAGTTTGGAAACAATAATACCACTAATTCCATGTCTTCAAAAGGAATTTCTGTGGTGGGCTCAAGCATGCCAAACAAACACAGGTCTCCCATTCTGCAAGCCTCAAGCAAATCAAGTCATCACAACAGATGCCTCTGACTACGCCTGGGGAGCGCACATGACAGATCAGTGCATTCAAGGCAAATGGTCCCAAAAAGAAAAGCACCTTCACATCAATCAAAAGGAAATGCTAGCAGTAATAAATGCTATTATGGCTTTCAAAGACCTTCTCCATCCAGGTCAACTATTGATAAGGACAGACAACACCACAGTAATGTGGTACATAAACAAACAGGGAGGAACCCATTCATACCCCCTATGCAGGTTGGCCATGTCACTTTGGAACATGGCTCTGGAATTACAAATCGAACTTCAAGCACAGTACTTGCCAGGCAAGGAAAACAAGCTGGCAGACAACCTAAGCAGAAATATGACAGATCCACACGAATGGAAGTTGCATCCTCAAGTTTTTACAGAGATAACTCAAGCATGGGGAAGGCCAGACATAGATCTCTTTGCCTCCCACAAAAATCACCAATTGACAAAATTCTGCTCAAGGACTTTTCATCCACAGGCCTGGAGAGTGGACGCTGTCTCTTTCAGTTGGACAACAATGACAGTTTATGCCTTTCCACCTCTTCCTCTGCTGCCCAAAGTTCTATTAAAAACCAGAGCAGACAGACCAAAGATGATTCTCATTGCTCCAGACTGGCCAAGACAGCACTGGTACCCACTTCTGAGGACCCTGCCTCTAATGCCTCTTCTTCTGACTCAGCACAGCTTCAAAACTCTTCACAGTCAGCTGAAAACACTCAATCTGGCCGCATGGAAGATTCCTTAACATCACAACAGATCCTACGCTCCAAGGAGGTGCAGGATGTCATTTTGGAGGCCAGAAGGCCGTCTACTAGAAAAGCTTACTCCGCAAAATGGAAACGGTTTTGTGCCTGGAATGAGAAAAAGGGCCAGAATCCTGGAAAACTGAATTTGCCTCAAATATTACAGTATCTAGCTGAGCTGCTAAGCAGTAGACTTTCATTCTCCTCCATCAAAATCCATGCCTCAGCCATTTCTGCAGAATACAACACTGATCCACCTTTATTCTCTCACCCCCTCTTAAGACAATTCCTCAGAGGGGCTAAGAATATAAAACCCCCAAGGAAACAACCAATACCTGCTTGGGATCTCAATTTCATTCTAGAAAAGCTGACCTTGCCTCCTTTTGAGCCAGCTGCCTCAACAGATTTGCAATATTTGTCCTGGAAAACAGCTTTCCTTCTGGCTATCACTTCAGCTCGTAGGGTATCGGAACTACAAGCCCTCATGGCTGTGCAGCCTTTTGTCATCTTCCATCAGGACAGAGTTCCCTTACGAACCAACCCGTCCTTTATGCCAAAGGTGGTATCCAGGGTAGCTTTGAATCAGGCTATACACTTACCTACCTTCTACCCTAATCCTGAAAACAAAGGGGAGAGACTACTACATTCCTTGGACATCCACAGACAGCTGCGTTATTATTTGGACAGAACAAAGCCTTTCAGAAAATCAGAACAGCTCTTTGTGTCTTATGCTATAGGAGCTCAAGGGAAGCCAATTTCCAAACAGACAATCTCAAAATGGATAGCCCACTACATACGCTTTTGTTACTCTTTTCATGGTAAATCTGTACCTGCAGGCATCAGATCTCACTCCACAAGGGCCACAGCTACCTCTGCAGCCTTCCTCAGAAGAGTTCCTACCAAGGATATTTTGGAAGCAGCCACTTGGAGTTCTGTGCATACCTTCTCCAAGCACTACCACCTACCATTATACTCCAAAACTAGAGCAGGCTTTGCCACTGCAGTCTTGCAGGGCATTCTGGCTCCTCCTAGTTCCACCTAGTGCCCAACACCCCTTTCTTAGCTTTGGGATTCTACCCATCTGTTATGACTGCAGCTGTATGCACGATGAACATAGTACAGTTTTGTACCTACCATAAATGTAGATGTTCGAGTGCTAATACAGCTGCAGTCCAGGTTTCCCTCCCTCCTTCCCCTCTTGGGACAGGCCTATTGGCTAACACCTTCTCATACAACCTGATTAGGGTATTCTTTTATGGTGTATTTGCTTGCAACTACTGTATTTTGATTATATTGCATTCCTTTATTACACAAATTTATGTATTGCCTTCCTTCTGGGGGCACCTGACATCTGGGGCAAGAAAAACTGAAGAAAATGGCGTCGGCTGGTTCTTTTATACCCCTGGTGCACTGACGTCAGGGAAGAAGCGACGACAACCGACGCCGGACCTAGACTTTGGAATTCGGCCGACCGAGGACCCGCCTGACGGCAGGAGAACCCATCTGTTATGACTGCAGCTGTATTAGCACTCGAACATCTACATTTATGGTAGGGACAAAACTGTACTTTTCTTCTCCCGTTTTTCATTCTTATTTTTAAATACTTCCTGTTCTTTAATGCACTGAGATTTTATTAATCCTTTGCTTCGTGCACCCTCTCACCTCATTATGTTGATTCTGTGAATAATGTGTGGTGTTAGTAATCAGTCTCCGTTTCCTTTTACCGTTTTTCCCAATTTAGTGCAAGTTCATGGTTACTCATGGTTCTCCCACTCCATTGCACTAGGAACATTACATTCCTCCTTTAATTCTTCCCATGACTTCAGTGTCTGCCCTTGTTAATGATGACAAATACATTGCGTGTGTTTTCCTCATTTTCTACCTCCAAGTAGGGTGTTATTGTATTTATCTTCTCATTTCTCCCATAGGAATTACCCATGCCCTTTATTTACTGTATATGCTATCTTGAAATGGTTCCTCCATCCTTTTAATATCTGCAAATCTGAAGTAGTTGACTTCATTTGGTCTTCAACGTGCAGGTATTCAGATTCAAATTGGATCTGAGATGGCCACCTCACTAGCATCTGATCCAAGCTCCAAGCTCCTCCCCTTACCCATAATGCTCCCCTGTCTACTTCCTTCGTCAGATCTCGTTTGTCACTGAAAAGCTACGCATTGTGGTCTCAGAGGTCCAGGCTGTATTTTGGTAAGTTACTTTTTGTGGTAGTTTAGGCTAAGTTTATTCCCATTCTTTTCCCTTTTCACCTCCCCATGCTGTGTTCGTCGGATCAAAAAAAAAAAAAGTTAAAACTAGTTTCCTAAGTCAGAGACCCCTCCGAGACCCAGTACCCCTCTGTTCTGATCACCCAGATTCTCCCCGGAGCCGGAGGTATCTAGGCCCCCATCTAGAGGTTCCCCTCACTGATACTCCCAACCGGTGTCGGTGGCTTCTTCATCTAGTTGAACCTGTAGTCTGAATGAGGCAGAAATGAACAGGATGATGTGGAAGTTCATCTGCACCCAGATCCAGATGGGAGTCTTGTCAGACCCCTCTCCCTTCGGAGCAGGGAGCTCACAACTCTTCACCCCCATAACGCCTTCTCTGATAAAACCATCGGTTTTGGAGTCTGTGGATCCGAGTACCCTCGGGGTCTGGGGGTCGCCACTGATGGTGCCTTGTACTTCGCTGGCCATTACCTTGAATGTAGATTGAAGTGGCCACTGTTTGCTCCAAGCCTTTCAGAGCGCAGTATCCCCCTTGGAATTTTGGCACCATCAGTCTCCGCTCTGACTCCCCCGTCGGATCTGAGGGTAGCGGCTCACTTCCTTATTTTCAGGAAGTGCACTCCCCCTCGCCTTTTGTTGTGGTGGAGAGGGTTCTCTCGAGTGCTTCGAGACGCCTGACCATCTCGTCTTCAGACTCTGCCCCAACTGCCTTGGCTCTAGGTTCGGCCCCGACTTTCCTGTCTTCTCAGGGACAGCCTGTGCTCAGTGTGCCTCAGGGAGCTCCGTTTCAAGAGCAGCAAGAAGCTTGTGAGTCCCCTACAGAGAGTCCTACTGAAGAGGCTCCTCACAAGCGGATGTGCAAAAGGAGGCACCTGGACTCCTCTCCAGAGTCCCTCATGAATGACACTGACTTGGATGAAGGGAAAGGTTCCCCCAAGTCACCCCCCCGAAGATGTCTCCTTTGGAGACATCATGGAACTCCTTCACCAAAAGGGGGGGGTGGTCTGCCCAAAAATCAACCCCAGATGAGTCTGTGTTCCTAGAGGCATTCAGCACAGGCCCATCTACCTCCAGGGTGACCCTCCCGTGGACCTGCTTGTGACCCTGATAATATCTCGGGCATGAAAGGAACCGGACACCGTGGAGCCTATTTCCAAGCATTTAGATAAGATTCTCAGCCCCCCACCAGACAGGACCATTTGGAGTAAGGGCTCCCCAGTAGATGCCATGATGGTGGCAGCCACCACAAAGAAAGAGCTCATATAGGAGAGGTCTACGGTCCATCCCCCTGAGTTGAGGACTATGGACCATTTGGGGAAGCGGGTGTATGCTAAAGCAACCTTTACCATAAGGGCGCTGAACTATATGGCACATGTCATCCGGCTGCAACGTGGCTTAGTCAATGAAGCCGCTGAGTCGCCCCCGGAGTCCATGTCGCCAGAGGGCAAGTAGACGTTCTCTGCATGAATGGCCATTCTTAAGGCAGTAGCCAATACGTCCATGCACCTCCTTTCCCATGCCACGGAGGGAGCCGCTAGATCGGCCGGGTCTGGTGTTGCCATGAGGCGTCACGCCTGGCTCCGGCTGTGTCAATTCTCGGAACCCTTCAAGGTGTCCTTTGCTAATGCCCCCTATTATGGTTCTTCCCTGTTTGAGAAGTCTGTGCGTGAAACACTGATCCAGAGTGAGAAGGACGGGAAGACACTGTCTGCCATTGGGATCCGCTTCTCACCCCCTCAAAGATCCTTCTCCAGGGATCAGCGAGGAGCAAAGATGATGTGGTTCTGAAAATCTCAGTTCTCCCGGGACACTCAGGACTCATCTCCCCCTGGAGGCAGAGGGGGTCATGATAGACGTCGGCCCAGAGGCAGAGGGGTCCAAGAAATTTTGGGTCTCGAAAAACGTTCTTGGATATGCCAGAGCAGCAGCCCTGAGGAGGCTGCTCTACTGCTAATCTCTGGAGGCAGTCAGGGGTCACCTTTCGCTGTACCCAAGGGTGTGTGAGTCCGTAGCAACATACCATTGGGTGTTGCAAATCATATCCAGAGGTTATTGCATCCCGTTCATAAAGCCATCTCTCCCACCAAAACACCTTCCAGACATTCCACCTGCGCAAAGGAGGTAGCAGCACTGGAGATAGACAAGCTGCTAAGAAAACGAGTCATCCAAACTGTCCCCCCAGACCAATCCAGATTGGGCATTTATTCCAGGTTCTTTTTAGTGCCAAAAAGATGGGGGACCTAAGACCCATTCTTGATCTTTTCACCTTGAACCTGCCTGTAGCCAAAGAAAAATTATGAATGGTCACCCTTCAATCCATCCTGCCATACCTGCAAGAAAAAGATTAGATGTGCTCGATCGACCTCCAGGATGCGTACTATCATATCAAAATGAACAGGTGCTCCCGCAGGTTTCTCTGCTTCCGGCTGGGGGGGGGGGGCAATCATTATCAGTTCAGGGCCCTCCCCTTTGGTCTCACTACAGCCCCCAAGGTGTTTACCAAAGTGATGGTGGTAGTAGCGGCTCACCTGAGACTCCAGGAAATTCAGATTTTCCCTTACTTAGATGATTGACTCCTTGCTGCCCCCATCAGGCATCTGCTGTGCCAAGCCAGGGATTATTTCCTAGCATTAGCGAACAGTCTGGGCATTACCATAAACCTCAGCAAATCGTCACCGACTCCAGTCCAGACTCTAGACTTCATAGGAGCTCGGTTGAACACCATACAAATGGAGGTTTACCTCAGTCCAGAAAGGGTACGCAATTAAATACTTTGTTTCTTACATTCTCCAGGCTCATCTTCCTTCAGCAGAGACTGTTCTGTGGGCTCTGGGTTCCATGGCAGCCACAGTTAATCTTCTACCCATGGCACGACTTCATATGCGAGTTCTCCAGTGGATCCTAGCAGTTCAGTGGTCTGTACTAGATCTACCCTTGTTCCATCCAGTTCAGATTTCCCAAGCTTGCAGAGAGTCTCTTCTCTGGTGGATTCTCTCCCCGAGCCTTGTCAAGGGACATCCTTATGCTCTGTCCTTTCCCACAACCACAGTGGCCATGGATGCTTCCCAGCTAGGGTGGGGTGGGGCATTGCTTGGTAAGAACTTTCCAAGGTGGGTCTATATTATAATCTCGAAGGTTAAAAACTTTGAATCACTAAAGATCAAACTTTAGTGATCGAAGTCTTAAACCATCGAAACCAAAAAAAAAAAATAGTAAATTAAAAAAAAAAACTAAATAGTGTGTAGGCAGGGGGGCAAGCCCCACTGCACCCCCCACACCCTCCTACTTAAGTATACCAACTCCAAGAATGCACTACATTGAAGTAAATGGAAATCTCCCTCTACAGAGATTTTCAGTTTAAATGTTCGATGGACGCTTTCGGTATTCTCGTGTCGACAATATTGTATTCGATATCGTCAGACTTTGAGATTTTAATATAGACCTTTCCCAAGGTACGCGGTCCTCTTCCAAGACCAATTTGCATATCAACGTTCTGGAGATGAGAGCGGTTCTTCTAGCATTGCAGGCCATTCATGCTCATCTTCCCCTAGGGAATATTGCTATTCAGTCAGACAACATGTCAGTAGTCTGATATGTCAACAAACAGGGTGGAACTAGATTTTACCCCCTTTGTCGTGAGGCCATGAGAATGTGGGAATGGGCAATTTCCACTGACCGCTTTTTGGTGGCAACTCACATTCCGGGAAGGTGCAACATTCTGGCGGACAGGCTCAGCAGGACTATTCTGATGCCTTACAAGTGGTCTCTGAATCCTTCAGTATTAGAACAGATCTTTGTGGGCTTGGCAATGCTGCAATCTCTTTGCTTTTCCCTTCCACCAGGAAATGCAGTGAGTTCTTTGCTCTGAACCCTCTTCGGGGGGGAATCCCCCAGAGACGCACTGGCTCATGCTTGGCCTCCCGGTCTTCTTTATGCTTAGCCCCCCTATTACCTCTCATTCTGAAGTTTCTACAGGTAGTTCGCAGGTTGGGGAGCTCAGTAATCCTCATTGCCTCATACTGGCCTCATCAAGTCTGGTTCCCCTCCTTTTGGTCTCACCTGGCAGTTCCATCATGGATCTTAGATCTGGTTCTGGATCTCATTTCGCATCCCTCGGGGATTCCTCACCCAGACCTGGACAGTCTGAAACTCACCACTTGGCTGCTCCAGTTTCATTAATGATTAGGCCTCCCGGTTTATCCTCTCCGGTTAAAACCATTTTGGTGGCGAATCACAAGTCTTCCACCAGGAAAATTTATTGCAGCAAGTGGAAACGGTTTTCTCTATGGGCCTCTCAACGGGACCTAGACCCATTCACGGCTGTGGTTTCGGCTGTTCTGGAATTTCTAGTAAACATCTTTCACCAAAGTGCTACTTCCTCTACCGTTAAAGTCCAACTGGCTGCCATCTCTAACTTCCATGTGGGGGGAAAACATGGCTTTCCTAGTTTCTTCCAGACTTTGCAAGACCTTCCTTAAAGGTACCTTCCTTTTAAGACCCCCAGTGAAAGATCCTACACCTCCATGGGACCTCACCTTCAGGCTCTAGTGTCTCCTCCCTTTGAGCTCACGGCATCAGTAGATTTACAATTCCTATCTTGGAAAACTGCCTTTTTGGTAGCTATTACTTCTGCTAGGAGGGTATCGGAGCTTCAAGCATTGTCCATTAAAGTTCATAAGGGCAGGGTTTCCCTGTGTACTAGTCAGAAGCAAATATTAATCAAACTATCAGTCTCCCTGTTTTCTTTCCAAATTTCCAAAATAGGGGCGCATACAAATTACACTTGCTGGACGTGCATAGGCAATTGAGATTTTATTTACACAGAACAAAATCCTTTTGTAAATCTGATCAGTTGTTTGTATCCTATTCGAAACCTTTTCTGGGCAAGCCAATTTTTAAAGTGACCATTGCTTGCTGGATTTCCCCAATGTATCATGCGAGCATATTTTGATAGAGGCATTTCCCCTCCGGGTCAAGTGAAAGCCCACTCCACTAGGTCCATGGCTACCTCAGCAGCTTTTTGGTCTAGGGTGTCACTGTATGAGATTTGTGCTGCAGCTACTTGGTACTCATCTCATACCTTCATATCTCATTACAAGTTGGACATTGTATCCAGGAGTAGGGCATCCTTTGGTTCTGTGGTGCCCAGGAATATCCTTCCATGAGGGCCACCCAGGTGTTGGTAGCTGGGGACTCTGTCCCACAGGTTGAAGACGAAATGAAGTCAAGTACTTCAGGTGAAGAAGTTATGTACTCACCATAACATTCCATCTGAGTAGTTGTACTTCATTTGTCTTCAACCATTCCTAGCTCGGGGGTTCTTCCACCTAGGCTTATGTCCATGCATCCCGTGTCCCCTTTACAGAAGATGTACAAAAGGAGCTTGTATAAGAGGAAGCACCTGGATTCTCAGGAAGAATCCCTTACAGAGGATTCCAACTACAGTGAAAGGGAGGGATTCCAACCACAGTGAAAGGGAGGGGTTCCCCAAGTTCCCCTGCTAGGATGTATCTTTTAGTGACCTACTGAAATTAATGCAGCAGTGTGGGAGATGGTCTACCGAAACCACATTCCAAGGTGTCAGTCTTTCTTGAGGTCTTCTGTGTGGTCCAGCCACGTCTTGGGTGGTACCTGTGAAGATTGGGTGAAGATAGATGAAGGCTGCCAGCCTAGCCAGATAGAATTTTTGAGATAATTTTGTCATCAATAAATATTAATGCAAGCCACAGGCTTTTTGTCTTAAATGATAAAAATAGTGTTACATCTGGAACTGGAAAAAAATGTAACAACAGTGCACTCTACTTAAAGCATGTTGTGACCGTTTGATGTTAAAACTCGGGGCCAGTAAGTCTAGAGGGAGGCATCCTGCCTATTGTTTTAAGGCCAGAGTTAATGGCCAGAATTTGCATGCATAAATGTCCTTTATTGCTCTGGTTTCTGCCCAGAGGGGAAGAATGTAAATGCAATTTCTGTTAGACTGGGAACCCAGGGAAGTGTGAAGAATGATGTAATGTGAACCAGGAATGTGATTTTAAAAACTGAGAGAATCAGAGAGCATTAAGCATTTTTGTCTTGACCATCAAACTCACCAGCACTGTTGTGCTCTGTATGTAAGTTTATCTTGGACGTGTGTTTTTTCTTAGTCTAATCTTTCTAGTTTCTAGCTATTTCTAAGTTTTTTCTGTGATGTCAGCACTTTACTACTGAATTATTTTAAGTATTTCTCTGTGATCTCTGATTTCTTGACTGGCAATGTGTAGTAAAAAGTATTGTCTTGTGTTTTGACTATTTGTTATTAAATATTTTTAAACCCTTTCAACTGTGGTTGTTTTGTAGAGATAATTTAGGCTCTTTAGAGTACTTGCATGCTTTTGGTAAAATTGTACAAAGCCACTCTAATAGCTTTAGCCCTGGGCTATACTACCAATTGGATAATACTATTGCACAGTAATAATTGGACACCCTTTTAAGGGCCTTTGAGTAGCTGATAAATATTAGTGGGTGGTGGCAGCTGGTACTACTGTATAGTCTGGGGAAAAAGGGGCACAGCTGGAGAACCTGTGCCAGCCTTCCCCAGAAGTGTCTGTGTGGTTGTATAAACTATTCTCAAAGTGTGTGTCAGCTACTTGGGCAGGGACATGAAGCACTGGTTGGCCAGAGAGGGTGCTGGAGGTTTTAGGTTGCCCACTAGGCTTAGATCTGGACCCTATAGCTGTGCCACTGGGGAGTCTTATTGGGGACCTGGAGAGCAAGGGAGCAACCAGCCCTGGACTGACTGTGATCTCTGTGTGCTCTTAAGGGAAATTGCACTTTACTGTGTGTATTTGTTATCCTTTCCTCCTATATGAGATGCCCCTCACTGGTGTTAGTGATGAGGATTGAGGCTCCTTGATTGCTGGGCCAGGGCACGGGCGTCACAGTACCCCCTCCAGTTGTCTTCATTGATGTGGTGTCCTGGAGGCTTGGAGAGAACCAGACTTAGTGGAACCTATACCATGTAAGCCAGATAAGGTTCTTGACCACCTAATGATGGGCCCCATTGGAGCAGGGGCCCAATGATTGATGCCATTGTTGTTGCTATGACCACTAAAAAGGAGATCTTGGAGGAAAGTGCCTTGGCTCATTCTTTGAACAGGAAGTTCTGAGAGTTGGAACATTTGTGTAAGGACATCTTTGCTTCCACCATGTTTGCCCTTTTTAATGTGCTCAATTAAGTGGCACACTTTTGAGAGAGACTAACTTGACCTGATTACTGAGGTCACACAAGTCAGTGCCATCTTTGCAGTCTCTGGAGGTTTGAAATTGATTGAGACTCAGCTGTGCACTATGATGTCTATTACCAATGTCTCCATGAGGCTGATCTCTAATGCAGCCACTGGTTCAGCTTGCATGGCAAGCAGCAGTATTCCTGTCTGCTGATATGCCTAGATGCACTGTGCAACCTTGCAGTGTGGTTTAAAGCATCTTTCCTTAATGCTTCCTTTGATGGACCCAAAGTTAAGGAAACTTTGACTAGGAATGAGCAGGGTGAGAAAACTCTTTTCTGCAGTGGGAATTTTTTTTTCTAGTCCTCAGAGGATCTTCTCCAGGATTCAGCATGGAGGAAGGAAAATGTTGTTCCATAAATCTCAGGATTTTTCTCTGGATGCTCCTAGGGAGGGGGCATCCCACAGCAGAGGAGGGAAATCTAAGACATGCCATCCACATGGTAGGAATGGTTTACAATGTGAAGGCTTCCGAGATTCCTTCTGTGTTAAGCCTTTTCAGCGTTCCTGAATGTTGGCAGACTACTGCACTCTGGACTCAATCGGGGGTAGTATTTCTTTTCTCTCAAAAGCTTGGGAGGCCATCACTTCAGACACCTAGGTGTTGAGTGATTTTTCAGAGATTACTTCATTCCCTTTCTTGTCCATACCATGCACAAAGTTAAAATCTCTTCCCGATGTTCCACCCCATCAGAGGAGGGTAGCAGTAAAAGAAATCAAAACACCGTTTCAAAAATGAGTCATCCAGGAGGTCCCAGACCAGAACATATCCAGGGTCTACTTGAGATTCTTTTTATTGCCAAAGAAAAACACGATCTCAGGCCCATCATGGGCCAAAACAAACTGGACCTGTACATTAAACAGACCAGATTCCAAATGGCCATGGTGCTGTATACTTCTCTTCTCAGGAAGGATGAATGAAGGATGAATGGATATGCTCTCTAGATTTCAAGGATGTCTTATCGAGATATCAAGGCATTCCAGAAGTTCCTGCGCATCCAAGTGCGAACCAGTCATTATTAGTTTTGATTCCCAACATTTGGTCTCACCACATTTCCTCGGGTGTTCACCAGCAGTATTGCAATGGTAGCGGCCTGGCTAACGTTGCTCGGCTTTCATGTCTTTCTGTACCTGGACAACTGGCTCCTCTCCGTGATATCTAGGATTGCTTGTGTCAAGGAAAGGGTTTCTTGCTCCATTGGTGCTAATCTGTAGACATTACTATCAAATTTAAGAAGGTAAAGCAAAAGCTCATTCAGTCACTGGAGTTTATAGGGCACCCCCTGTCACAGTGTCAGTCTATTGTTGCTTGCTTAACCTCAATACAAAGCAAGCATCTCAGGATTTATCTCTGCATAGGTCACCAACTTCTCTTTTTCTGCACCTCTTAGGGCTCTTAGCTGCAGCCATGCCATTAGTACCAGTGGTAAAGTTCTATATTAGACTTCTACAGTGGATACTTTCCATCCAATGGTTACTTACAACACACCCCATGG
Source organism: Protopterus annectens (assembly GCF_019279795.1). Taxonomy (NCBI): domain Eukaryota; kingdom Metazoa; phylum Chordata; order Ceratodontiformes; family Protopteridae; genus Protopterus; species Protopterus annectens. The sequence continues at coordinate 1,542,782,021 of NC_056745.1, read as the reverse complement.
ATTTTCAAATTCTTCTGATAGTAACTTAATGGTGTTACATTTCCTGGTGGCTGACAGTCATGTGGATTTAGGTTGCCCCTTTCTTCTTTATCAGCCTATGGCTATAGTGACTAATGAATGCTGGGATGAAGCATTTTGAAGGAAAGATGATCCAGGGTACCTGGTCCCCTTCAGAGACCTATCTTCATATCAATGTTTTGGGGAAGAAAGCAGTCCTCCTTGTTTTGCAGACCTTTCAGGACTGTCTCTGAGAGTGTGATAGCCATCCAAACAATGTCTGTAGTTTGGTATATAAACAAGCAAGGGGAAACCCGGTCTTACCTCTGTGTTAAGAGGCTCTGAAGGTTTGGTAATGGACGATGCCTTCTCAACATTTTCTGATAGCAACAAACATTTTGGGAAGTCCAGCATTCTCATGGACAGTCTGAGCAAGAGCATATTGATGCCGCATGAGTGGAGGACCCTAAACGCTTCAGTAGCTGCTTGGATCTTCTGCTTCTGGGATCAGCCTTGCTACGTTCCCTTTGCCACTCCCTTTAACACTGAATGTAGTGGCTGTTTTGCCCTAGTTCCTCTTAAAGGACAGTTGTTGAGGGATGCTATTCTGTATGTTTGGCATCTCAGGGCTTTGGTACTTTGTGATCAGGGGATCTGTGGTTAAAAAAAGTATGTACAGAACACCACCCATTGCAAAGTGACTGTCATTCTCATTGCCCCCCTTTTGGCCCTGACAGGTTTAGTTGTCCTTTCTATGGCCCCCACCTTGGGTACTGGACTTGTTTCCACATCTGATTTCTCACCCATGGGTCAACCTGACCAAAACCTAAGTTCCCTCAAGCTAACCACACTGTGGAAAAAAGTTTTCCTTATGGGCTACAGCTAAAGGACTAGACCCCTTTTCATCATTTTTAGATGATCTTGATTTCTCAACTGGCCTTTTCTATTCAGGATGCAGTTACTCCATCATCAGAATCAGGGTCAGATTTCCTTGGCATCACTGAAATTATCAAAAGCCTTTTTCAAAGGTACCTTCTTGCTTAGACCCAACATTCAGGGATCCTGTTCCTCAGTGGATCTTCCCATGTTTTTGCAAGCCTTCACATCAGCTCTTTATGAACCATCTGCCACTGTGGGTCTAAAGTTTCTGTCTTGGAACATCCTCTTTTGGTAGCTATTGCCTCATCCAGAAAAGTTTAGTTTCAGAGCTTCAGGCACTTTACTGCAATTCCCCCATATTTGGTATTTCACAAGAATGTTTTCTTTTGTTTCGTTGCACCCTAAACTTTATTTTTCTAAGGTGGCCTGTGAATCTAACCAAAATCAGTCTATCCAGCTTCCTGTTTTCTTTCCCAGTTAAATTAGCAAGGGTGAGTGTTTGCTTCATTGCTTAGATGTTTGCTGTCAGCTCCGGTTTTATTTGGATATAACCAAACACCACAGAAAGTCATATCAGTTATTTGTTTCTTTTTTTCTAGGAATAGATTAGGAAAGTTATTTTCAAAAGTGACCCTTTCTAGGTGGCTATCCAGTTGTATTTAGGTTCATAGGTTCATACTAGACTATCTGCCCTAGGGCATTTATAAGCCTAGCCAGAATGTGTTTGGCTTTCGCCACCCATTTTAAATTTATTTTGCTATGCCCTTTTTCGAGGTTAGTATACTGTGCCTCTGTCTAACAGTGACACAGAAGTGATACCCGGGATAAACCTACGATCTCCCATCCACTCATCAAGATTCCTCTTGAGGAGAGTCAATGAGGGACTCTGCCTAACCTGGACTGGGATTTTATTCCAGAGTGAAGGGAGCCTCTGGGTTATGAATCTGTCCCTCCAGCATGTCCTATTTATTTCAGTGCTGAGGTTCAAGTCTCTCGAGCGCCTAGCTCGATGGGATTTGGATTTTCTGAGGTGCAGCATGTCCATTAATTCCGGGTTGGACATGGCTTTATACATCAGGCACAGATCGCCTCTGAACAGGCGGTATGCCACTGAGTAGAGCTGGAGTTTCTTTAATCGGGCAGCATATGGCATCTGTTTGAGCCCTTTGATCCTCTTGGTGAGGTACGTTTGGGGTCTTTCCAGTTGCTGCAGGTGTCTGGTAAGGTACATCCCAAAAGGGGCATTGTACTCAATTATGGGCCTGATGAGGGATGAGTAAAGAGGCACAATGACGTCCCTTGATGTAGATGTGAATCCCTTCATGATTAGGTGGGCTATATAAAATGTTTTTCTAACCACTTTGGCCACGTGGTTGTCAAATGAGAGATTGCTATCAACTTGGGTCCCCAGGTCCCTAATTACTTCTTCTGTACTTAATGGATTACCACCTATGTGGTAATTTGTGGGCACTTTGTTTTTGCCAAAGGGGATGACTATACACTTTTTGGCATTTAGCTTGAGGCCATGGCTCTGGCACCAGTTGTCTGTTTCTATGAGGCCCTTTTGGAGGATACTTGTGTCGGCTGGAGAGTCGATCATGGCGCCCAGTTTGCAGTCATCTGCGAACTTGGTCAGCCACAGTCCTTCCGTGTTGGCCTGTACCTCCGAGAAATATATACCGAACAAGAGAGGTCCCAGAACTGAGCCTTGTGGGATACCACTTGTAACTGGTTTGGAGTCTGACATGGCTCCAGCAATTCTAACCATGTGGGTTCTGTCCTTGAGCCAATTTGCAATCCATCTAGTGACATAGGGGTTTATATTTAAGCTGGTGAGCTTATCTATAATGCCCGAGTGGGGTATTGTATCAAAGGCTTTTGCGAGGTCCAGGTAGGCTGTGTGGACCATCTTCCCCTCGTCAATGGCCTTGGTGACTGTTTCAAAGAAATCAACCAGGTTTAAGAGGCAGGATCTGCCCTTAACAAAGCCGAACTGGGTAGGATCCAGTGTTTGTAGGTCCCCAATATCTTTATTTATGAGGTCCATGATGATCCTTTCCATAGCTTTGCAGACCAAGCTAGTCAGGCTTATGGGGCGATATTTTCCAGGATTCACTGAGGCACCACCTTTTTGGAGAGGGACCACTGTTGCTGTACGCCACTCTTTGGGCACATATCCTGTAGTAAGGCTGAGATTGAACAGTAGTTTTATGTTTGGGTTTAGCTCTTCTTGGAGTTCATGTGGGACGCAGCCCGGGACACCGTCTGGTCCCATTGATGCTGTGTTTTTTGCTTTGGAGAGGGCGGCTCTTAACTGAGCATCTGAGAAGTCAGGGGGGCAGCACTCTGCTGGGATAGATATTTGCCCTTTTGGTGGGGAGGGGGGGAGAAGTTTGCGCTGAACCTGTCAGCTAGGATGTTGGCAATGTCTGTAGGTTTGGTGTATTTTTTGTCATTTTGGACTAATTCTGAGCATATCTGGGAATTACCACCCAGGTTCCTAACATAACTAAAGAAAGCCTTGTGATTATCCTTAGTGTCCTGTGTAATTTTTCTCTCGAAGCTGGCCTTAGACAATTTTATGTGTGCCCGTAGTTTTTTGCTAATACTGATCAGTGATGCCTTCCCTTTTTGGGATTTTGCTCTATCATTTAGTAGCTTCCTCCTTCTATTGTATAGTTTGTTTATGGCTGGGGTCCACCAGACAGGACGTCTGCCTTTTCATTTATTTATTTCAGTCCTTTTACTTCATATTCCCCTTCCTTATAAGAAGTTTTATTTTCCGTCAGAGTTATCACTTTCTGGTTTCATGGCCAAACTCTTTCTGAGGAGATTCAGGGCCACAAGGCATTATGGGAGAAGTGGAAGAGCTGTGGAACTGAATGCTTTGGCAGAACCTGTAACAGATCCGACTGGATCAGAGTAACTCATAAGTTTAGGTAGACTAAGAATACAACATGGATCTAGAGTTATGGTAAGTATGTCATATATCCATCATTTACTCCACTTGTTTTTTTTTTTTTAACCATATCTCCAACGTCAGTTCTTCCCTCTACATTTCATTCATCCTAATCTTCCTGCTTTATTAACATTGATCGTGTTGTCTCTGGATTTATCTTGTATCCTTCTACTTTACTAAATTTTGTTACTAGTTCTCCTTTAATGGGTTTGTTAACATTACTAGGACACCACTCACGTACAGTGAAATCTTTAGTTGTACATTACCCCAGATATTTCCTTGTATAACTGCTCATCTCAACTGAATAGCTTGCATCTCCAAATAGATTGCAAATAGTGAAGTGGCACCCTTGCCTTTTACCTCTTAAAAGTTTATATTCACCAGAAAGTCTTCCTTTTATTTTCACACATGCCCTAGCTCCTGTATACAGTCTCTGTTACATTGCTCATTCTTATGAAAATTTGTATCTTAATGTTTCAAATAGGTAGTCCTACCTCAGAGTCGAATGCTATCTCCACGTCTAATATGAGTATTGATATTTTTCTTCCCTTCCTGTTTCTCATCACCAGAGTCTTCAGTAAGTTGTCTGTCATCCTCCTGTCTCCCACAAACACCATTTGGTCTTCAGAAATGATTTCTGTCATGCTCTTAGGCAGTCTCTGTGCGATATAGTCATAAAGCATTTATAATTGTGATGGACCTGTAGAAGTGGGACAATGGGTCCTTGCCCTCCTTGGGTATAACTGCCACCACAGCTTCCTTCTGTGATTTCAGGGAGTTGTCTTCCCCCAATGCCCCATTAAACAACTTTGTCCCAATTTTTATTAGTGTTTCCTAAGCCATCTCCAAAACTGCAATAGGAAAACCATCAGTTCCTGGCAGCTTCCCCTTTTTCATTTGTTTTAAAACCTGTGATCTGATGTTGTCAGTCTTCATCTATTCTTGACTTGTGGGTTACGATTCCGATCCTGGGAACTGATCTGGCCGTTATATAGCTCTCATCAGACAAAAATCTTTTGAGCTGCAAGTTTACCTATAATTCCCCTCTCCACATTGTCCCAGATCTCGTTTGCCACTCTTACAACAAGACGTGTCAGCCATCTCTCTTGTAGTATATTTTTATTGGTATTATCCTTCTATTCAGCTCCTTATCCTTTCTATCATTTATCTCTTAGTCTACCCGTAGCGAGTATGCTGTAATTTTCCAATACCATTGGTAAATTCTCCCCTACCATCGTTGGTAGCCTTTCCCTTTACTCTCTCTCCCTTCATCTCTACCGTTGGTAGTTTGTCTACCATTGTTGGTAGATTTTTCTCTTCTTTCCCTTTGTGTGAGTGAAGACCTATTTCAAAACTTTCCATGTGAAGTTGTTCAATCTCACCGTTCAATCTTTACTGATGGGTTCGGAGCCGATCCATCGGTTCCGGTACGGCCCTTTGCAAAGCTCGAGCTTTACCAGTAGCTTGAGACCAAGCCCCTTATTCCATGATTCACTGGGAATTACCTCCGATCTAGTTTGCTGTGGCACTGATCAGAGATTTAAGTTTTGCTCAAGCCAGTATTTCTTCAAAAAAAGCGTGTTTTTTGCAAGTTATTTCAAATTTTTCTATTGTTCCTTGTGAGTAGTTGTTCGAGTAGTCTTGTGTAGCTTCTTAAAAGCTCCCCTTTTCCCACGTGTGTTATTTAGCATAATTTTAGTAGCCTCATGTTTTTGGCCTAGGTATGTTTCTTATATATATATATATATATATATATGTATGTGTGTATGTATATATGTTATGTATTTATGTATATGTATATATATATATATATATATATATATATATATATATATATATATGTATATATATATATATATATATATATATATATGTGTGTGTATGTATATATGTTATGTATTTATGTATATGTATATATATATATATATATATATATATATATATATATGTGTGTGTATGTATATATGTTATGTATTTATGTATATATATATATATATATATATGTGTGTGTGTGTGTATGTATATATGTTATGTATTTATGTATATGTATGTATGTATATATATATATATATATATATATATGTGTGTGTGTGTGTGTATATATATATATATATATATATATAGATATATATATATATATATATATATATATATAGATATATATATATATATATATATATATACACACACACACACACACACACACACATTTAGCTTAACGTTGCCTTTTGTTTTTGGGCCATTGTTTATAGTGTGTGTGTTCTCTTACAGTTAGAGCATAGTTATAACTTGGCAGTCTTCTAGGCTTTTATGTGGTGTTTTTAGAGCCAAGGTCTGGTTCTTTAATACTATATATATTGAGTGTCTTTTTTTCTTAGGCTTATTGTGTGCTTGGTTTCTTTGTTAAGCCTAAGGCATTTTGATTGTTGGATATGTCTGAGGACAAGGATAAGCACCCAAAGTCTGGGTTTAAAAAGTGCCCAGACTGTGGGCAAAAGATGTCGGTGACTGATGGCCATGTAACATGCATTTACTGCTTAGGGGATGTCCATTTGCAGGACTCTTGCAGTATTTGTCACTTTCTTTCCTCTAAGGTTTTACTAGAGAGGAAAAGAAAGTTAATTGCCAGAGGCTTGTTGAAGCATCTGTTTCATGAAGCATTGACTGACCAGGATGTGGCCAGCAAGTCCTCCAAGTCCTCAGGGGACTCTAAGGATTCCAAACTGTCCAAGAAATCCAAGAAATTGGAAGATCCTGTGACATCAGCTCCACAGATCTTGGACCCGACTGTCTTTTCGTTTCGGAGCTGGCCCACAGCTCTGGAGACCTATATCTCCACTACTTCAGTCGGCACAGTCGGTGCACTCTTCTAGGTCTTCTGTCAGCCTGTTGGATTTGGACATGGACCGATTGGTGCAGAAGCTTTTACGGGCACCAGGCCTTGCTAAGTTGTTGTCGGCTCCGACCCTAGCATCGAAACTGAAGACCACTACCCCTGACTTGACTGTTCCTCCTCCGAGCCGTACTGGACCTTTGGAGCCAGAGGGGGCCGACCTGTTGATCGTGGAGCCTTTGGAGCTGAGACCTGCTGCAGTGTTCTCTGTTCCATCTACTCTGACGTCCTCGGCGCCGACCGGAGACTCTAGGAGATGACACTCTCCTGTTGGGTCCAGAGAGAATAGTCGCACCGACTTGTCAGTGCCGACTCTTCCTCTCTGGGTTTCGGCTCAGATGAGCTTGGTTCCTACCTCTGGCTTGGAGCCCGCGGCCTCGGTGCAGGAGGGGTTGGCGGTTCCTTCGAGTCCATCGACTCCTCATCAGAGCCGCGATGCCTTTAAAGCCATGAGGAGAGCCTTGTCCCCCAAGACATCCTCGACACCAGGTCTGGCTTCCTCATTCCCCAAAGCGCCTGTGTCCACTTCTGCTTCCATCGTCCAGGCTAGGCGTAGGGACCCTGAGCCTCAGGTAGCCCCACAGGGTGCCCCCTGCTCTTCTGAGACCTCCCCAGAGGCTCCCACTGAGGAGGTCCCCAGGAAGAGATTGTGCAAGAGGAGACACTTGGACTCCCCACCGGAGTTTTTAACATCCAACACTGACTTGGATGAGTTAGAAGGGTCCCCACGGTCCACCTCTAAGGATATCTCCTTTGCGGAGATATTCAAGATCCTTAGGCAGAGGGGTGATTGGCAGTCCAAAAGCCCTACTGAGGATGAGTCAGTTCTCCTGAAGGCTTTCGCGTCTCAACCTTCCACCTCTTAGGTGTCTCCGCCCTTCGATGAGCTCATGCAGCTGGTCTCTCGGAGGGCGTGGAAGTCACCGGAGGCGTAATATGTTTATTTCTGCTCCAGTAGATGAATCCATTTTGTCCGAAGGAGTCCCTGTTAATGCCATGGTGGTGGTGGTGGCAGCCACCAAAAAGGAAATGTCTGAGACTTCCTCGTCTATCCATCATCCTAATAGAGAGTCCAGGATCATGGATAGATATGGGAAACGCATGTTTAGTCCAGCGACTTTTACACTCCGTTCCCTGAACTGTTTGACCCATTTCACTAGGCTGCAAAGAGATCTTCTTAAGGAGTTGGGAGATGCTCTTTAGGGTACTGTAGCTGCAGGGGCTTCTGACAAAGTTGCCGCCCAGCTTGCTACCCTAAATTCTATTGTGAACTTGTCCCTGTGTCTCATATCATATACAGCTGATGGGACGAGTAGGGCAGCGGGTACAGGAATTGCTCTCAGAAGACATTCTTGGATGTGCTTGTGTTCCTTCACAGAGCCCTTTAAGTTTTCATTTGTGAACACCCCTTTTGATGGCTCATCCCTTTTTGGGCCTAAAGTGAAGGAAACTTAGACCAGGTGTGAACAGGAGGGAAAGACTCTCTGTCGAAGTCAGTTTTTCCACCCCTACTCGGCCTTATCCCAAAGGCCAAAGGGGAGGAAAGATGTGGTTCCGGAAAGCCCAACTAGCCATTCAGGGCACACGTGGTGAACCCCCCTCTAGGGGCAGAGGAGAGGGTAATAGTGGAAGACACCGCCTTCGCGGCAGAGGGGGTCCTCAACACCAGGGTGACAGATCACTTCTTTGGTCAGCCCTATCAGCGCTCCTGAAAGGAGGCCCGACTGTCCTGCTCTGGAGGCAGTCGGGGGTCACTTATCTTTGTACCCAGATGCCTGGCAAGATATAAAAAAAGACAGCTGGGTACAAAGTATAATTTCCAGAGAGTATTTCATACATTTCTCCATTACCCCCCCCCCCCCCCGCCTGCCCACAAGGAGAATCCCGGATGTTCCACCCAGTTACAGGGAACAAGCAACTATAGAGGTCCACAAGTTGCTAGAAAAAGAGTCATCCAGCCAGTCCCAGCAGACCAAACAGGATTCGGAACTTACTCAAGATTCTTTTTGGTTCCAAAGAGAACAGGGGACTGGAGACTCATTTTGGACCTCAGCAGACTCAACCAATTTGTGAAGAAAGAAGTTCCGGATGGTCACGCTACAGTCTCTACTTCCCTTTTTAGGGAAAGACAATTGGATATGCTCGATAGATGTCAAGGATGCATACTACCACGTAAAAATGGCCAGGCCATCCAGAGATCACCTGCGTTTCTGGCTGGGAGCCTATCCTTATCAATTTCGAGCCCAGCCCTTTGGTCTCATTACAGCCCCCAGAGTGTTCACCAAATGCATGGCGCAGTGGTCATGGCTCACCTGGGCATCTAAGATTCCAGGTGTTTCCATACCTAGACGATTGGCTCCTTTCCTCCACCACCAGGCATCAACTGATTCAGGCAAGGGAATGCACTCTGACACTCTGCAATCACTTAGGCATTACAGTCAACTCAGAAAAGTCTGCCTTGTCGCCATCGCAGCATATCGTTTTTATAGGGGCAGAGTTAGACATTTCAACCACCACTTACAACTACCAATCGAGAGAGTCTTTCTTCTTCGCCAGTATGTCAGCTCATTGGTATCGAAAGACAGAGCACCAGCCGCAGAAGTTCTAAAAGTATTGGGTTTGATGGCTGCAGCGATCTTGGCCATACCATTAGCAAGGATGCATATGCGGATTCTTCAGTGGCTGCTGTTCACTCGGTGGTCTTATCAGGAACTTCCAATGAATCACACTATTTTAATTACGAACTCTTGCATGAGACATCTTCAGTAGTGGTTGATGCCTCTTCATGTAACCATAGGACGCCCCTTTGTACTACCCTCCCCCAATAGCCACTGTGACCACGAACGCTTCCTGCTAGGGTGGGGGGGGGCATTTTCAGGGAAAGACTGCCCAAGGCACATGGACGGATCAAGAGTCACATCTGCATATCAATGTTCTGGATTTGAGAGCAGTACTTCTGGTGTTGCAGTACTTCCAGGACTCTTTCTCTAGGAACGATTGCAGTTCAGACAGACAAAAGCAAGGCGGAACCAAGTCTTACCCCCTTTGCCGAGAAGCCCTCAGAGTTTGGCAGTGACTTGTTTCCTCCCAGCGTTTTCTTTTGGCAACGCACATCCCGGGGAGATCCAATGTGATAGCAGACAAACTGAGCAGAGCAATCTTGTTGCAGCACGACTGGTCGCCTCAAGAAAGAGATTGCGGACAGGACTTTCCGCAAATGGGGCCAGTCTTGCTGCGATCTTTTTGCCAGTCACATCAACATGAAATGCAGAAGCTACTATGCCCTCATTCCCCCTCCGGGAGAAGCCCCAAGAGATGCACTCGTACACGATTGGCCCCCGGGTCTCCTCTATGCATTTCGTCCTATCCCGTTGATACTCACATTTCTACAGAAAGCAAAATCTCTGGGCAGGACCATCATTCTTATAGCCCCTCATTGGCCTCAGCAGATTTGGTTCCCATTTCTTCATCATCATCTCTTGGAGGATCCCTGGATTCTGGACCCAGTTCCGGACCTTCTGACGCATCCGTCGGGGGACCTCCATCCCTCCTTGCAGTCACTGAAGCTGACAGCTTGGCTGCTCCAGTTCCCCTCATAGCCAGGCTTCATAACTTTTCCAGTGAGACAAAACAGATCCTTTTGTCTTCCCATAAGCCATCCACTAGAAGATTATATCTTAGTAAGTGGAAGAGATTTTCCATATGGGCTTCTAAGCAGAACATTGATCCTTATCAAGCCCCCTTGACGTCCATATTAGAATTCTTGACTATGATCTTAAATAAAGGAGCAGCAGCCGCAGCAGTTCGGGTCCGGTTGGCTGCTATATAACTTTAATTTCTGAGCTGACAGGCTAAACAATGTCCCACAAGTTGTCCAAGACTTTTCTCAAAGGAACCTTTCACATGAGGCCTCCAGTGAAATCTCCTTGTTCTCCTTGGAATCTAAGCTTTATGCTGTCTCGCATGATTCTTCCCCCATTTGAACCAGCATCATCTTGTGATCACAAATTTTTATCATCGAAAACCATATTTCTTGTAGCTATTACTTCTGCCCGCAGAGTGTCAGAACTTCAAGCTTTATCTGTCAGCCCCCTTATTTGATTTTCCATGCTGATAGAGTGTCTCTTAGGACAACCCCCTCCTTTTTGCCCAAAGTTTTTCTTCAGAATCTAATATCAATCAAGTCATTGAGTTACTAGACTTCTTCCCTAACCGTTCCAGTAAATTGGAGTATATGCTGCACAAACTTGATGTTCACAGACAGCCAGATATTATTTGGACAGAACAAAAGATATTGGGAAATCAGACCAGCTCTTTGTGAAATTCTCTGAAGCCAGAAAAGGTAGACTAGTGGCTAAAACAACACTTTCTAAATGGCTATCTAATTGTATCACCTTTGTTTATTCAGCTGCTAATATGCCCTTACTACATAATATTATAGCTCACTCAACCAGAGCAGTTTCTACATCTTCTGCATTCCAAGCCAAGTTGCCCTTGGTAACATTTGTGCTGCAGCTACTTGGTCTAAACCTCATACTTTTATCACTCATTACAAAGTTGATAAGGCCTCCAGGGACAGGGCTTCTTTTGGGTCTACGGTCCTGAGGAATGTACTCATGTGAGCCATCCGAGATTGAGGGTGTTATGGACGCTACCCGTCAGTAAAGAATGAACAGCGAGATTGAACAACTTCACATTAAGAAGTTATGTACTCACCATAATGCTCCATGTGAGTTGTTCATCTCGCCTTCATTCTTACGTCCCTCCCTCCTTCCCGATAGTTGACCTAGAGGTTAGTCTCATCCTGGGTGTCAATTCTTCTTCCTCTCTATGGGAGGATAGCTCAGTTATATGGCTATAGTACACGCAGCAAACAAGATCTGAGGTAATTCCCAGTGCATCATGGGATAAGGGGCTTGGTCTCGAGCTACTGGTAAACCCCGAGCTTTGCAAACGGCTGTACCGGAGCCGATGAATCGGCTCCAAACCCATCAGTAAAGAATGAAGGCGAGATGAACAACACACATGGAACATTATGGTGAGTACATAACTTCTCATTTTCTCTCTCTTTCTGCCTTCCTGTTTGTTTGCTAAGGAATATGGCAGAAAAAACGAAAAGCTCCACTATGGGGTTTAAGCAATATGTAGAGTGCGGCAGGAAAATGCCAAACTTGGACAACCATGAATCTGGTGTTTACTGTTTGGGTGTTCCCCATTTGAGTGTAGACTGTTCATCTGCCAGGGTTTCAGTAATAGAACTCTGGCAGAGAGGAAGAACAAGTTAATTCTCAAAGGGCTCCTTAAAGCCCCTTTTGAAGAAGCCGTGCCCAAGGCCGACCAGTCACCTCTGGTCTCTGGATCAAAATTATCTGGCTCTGTGCCACCTCCATCAATGATTGTCATCATTAGAACCAAAAGCTAAGGCTCCTAGGCTCTCATAGCAGTCTAAATCTTCAGCACTGAAAGGTTCACTGGTGCCGTCTACACCAGCAAAGACAACTATTTCAAGTTCCACTATCTCGGCTCCGACCTTGACAATGGCTCCAATCTCAGTGTCAACTGTCACTCCTTCTATTTCTGCGCTTATTTCCCTGGTAAAGCAGATGGTGCCAAAATTACTGGTATCTACGGAACCCAGGTATAGCTATTCCCCATCTTTGGACCTGTTCTATGGCAAGCTCCCTAGTTCATTCCTGGAGAGAACAGTGTTGCCTTTTGAGTTATCCACACGCTCCACCAGAAGTCTTTCTGAGGTTGATTTTATTAGGTTGGTGGATCTAATCTTGACAGCCTGGGGTCTCCTATCCTCTTTTCATGCCCCTCTATCTTCTGGTGCAGTGGGTTTTCCTCCGTCCACCCCTACTTATTCTCCTCCTCTAACTTTGACACAGGCTTTAGAGCTCTCAACTTCGACATCCTAGGTACCAGTGGCTTCACCGCCAACAACACATCTGTCCTCAGTGCCTGATCTAACTCTGGCTCCCTTGGTGTCTTTTGCCCCATTGGGTCCCCGGGACCATATCTTCACCGTCAGGCCCTGGAAATTCGAGCTGGCTCCAAGTTTTTCTATGGAGCTGACTGTGTCCCTTCTGGCTGCATCGGCAGGGGACCTGTCCAATGTTTCAGTCTGTAAGGTGGGGCTCTCGGGGTGATGTGTGACCCCGGTTCTGAGTTTCAGTCTCTGTTCCGGGCACCCATCCCTCCTCAGGGGATCTTTCCTTTCAGGCTATGAAAAGAGCCTTAGCCACTGCATTTCTCAGGTGGCTCCTGGAATATTGGAGTCTTCCCCTGTGACCCCATGTTTTTCAGTTCAACCGACAACCTCTATCCCTGGACAGTGAACACCACAGTCACAAGACTTGCCTTCTAAAGGCACTCCCTCTTCAGAGTCCTCCTCAGACATTTCCGCTGAGGAACCCCCTTGGAAGAGATTTTGTAAGAGGAAACACTTTGATTCTCTGGAAGAATCAGTCAGAGGGCACAGAAGTTCGATGACGGGGAGGGTTCCCCATGGTCATCCCCTAAAGATGTCTCCTTTGGAGACATTCTAGAGATCATGAAACAGAGGGGTGATTGGAAGTCCAAAGACCTATCTTCGGAGGAATCTGTGTACTTGCAGGCCTTTGGTGTGTGCCCATCCACCTCTTGGGTGACCCTGCTCTCTGACGATTTAATTAAACTAATTATTAAGCAGGCTTGAAAGGCTCCTGACTCTGTGAAACCAGTTCCCCGGAGACCTGGCAAAATCCTTACTGCTCCAGAAGACCAACCGCATTGGGCTAAAGGCTTAGTAGTAAATGCCATGGTGGTAGTGGCTGCCACTATAAAAGTACTAGCTGAGGAAAGTTCTACTGTCCATCACCTGAACTGGGAGTCCGGGCGATGGACAGATTTGGGAAGCAGGTCTATGTATCATCAACCTTTTCTATCAGGTCTTTGAACTTTCTGGCACAATTTACAAGGCTCCAAAGGAATCTGGTCAAGGAGCTGTTAGATGCCCTGGTGGGAACTGTCGCCAAGTGGGTCCAGGAAAATGTGACCTCCCGGCTAGCTACCCTGGAGTCTATCTCAAACTCTTCCATGAGGCTCATTGCACATGCAGCCGAAGGGGTAACCATGTCAGCAGTTTTTCAGGCGTTACTATTCAAAGATGCAGTTGGATGCACCTGTGCAAGTCTTCCTTCATCAGTGCTCCCTTTGACGGATCCTCTGTTTGTTCCCAAAGTGAAGGAAACTGTCCAGGTGTGAAAAGGATGGAAAGATTTTGTCTGCTGTGGGCATATGTTTTTCCACTCCTCAGCTATATTCTATTCCAGGTATCAAAGGAATGGTAAGATGTGGTTCAAGAAATCCCAGAAGCCTTTCCAAGACAACCATGGCCTGGACTCTGGGCAAAGGGGAGAGTTATAGTGGAAGATGCCAACCCAGAGGAAGGAGTGGTCCATAGACTCAGGGCTCCAGGGATTTGTTCCCTGGTCAGCCCCATCAGCGCTCCTGAAAATTGGGCCCAATTGCTTAACTCTGGAAGCAGTCGAAGATTTTTCCTTGCACCCAAATGCCTGGCAACACATTACCACTGATGCCTGGGTGATGAGGATAATTTCCAGAGGTTATCTAATTCCCTTCACCTTTTGTCTGAGAACCCCAGTAAGACTCCCCGATGTTCCACCCAGTCAGAGAGTTCAAGCAGCAATAGAAATACAAAAAGCTGCTGGAAGAGTCATCCAAGAAGTCCCACCAGACCAACTAGGATCTGTTTTTTACTGAAGATTCTTTTTAGTGCCAAAGAAAATGGGTGACTGGAGAGCAGTTTTGGATCTCAGTATTCTAAACAAATTCATCCAACAAGTAAAATTCTGGGTGGTCACGGTTCAGCCAATTTTCCCATTCTTAGAGAAAGACGTTTGGATGTGTTCTATCAACTTTCAAGACATGTATTACCACATAAAGATGGACAAATGCTCGCGAAAGTTTCTCCGCTTCCGAGTAGGAGCCAGTCATTTCCATTTCAGCGTGCTGCCCTTTGGTCGCACCACAGTCCCCACGATGTTCACCAAATAAACGTATGGCAGCAATTACAGCACATTTGAGGCTGCACAGATTCTGAGTGTTTATTTACTTAGACGACTGACTCCTCATTGCTCTCACCAGGCATCTACTACTTCAGACTACGGACTACATTCTGGAACTAGTTGGGCATCAAAGTAAATCCTGTGAAATCTCAACTGACCCCTTCTCAGGACATGGAGTTTATTGGAGCTTGCCTCAATACTATTTCTTGCATAGGATCGCTTCCACTACACAGGTTACAGAAAATTCAGTCGCAGATCCTCCATCTACTTCAGTCCAACAAAATTCCTGCTTGTCTAATTCTGCAGGCATTGGGTTCCATGGCAGTAGCGATCACACTGGTCCCATTGGCAAGATTTCATATGAGACTTCTCCAATGGTAACTTGTGAATCAGTGAACTATTCTAACCCATCCCTTGAATCATCCAATTTTCATTTCTAGTCAATGCAAGGGTAACCTGTCCTGGTGGATGCACTCAGAGGAGATTCTTCTAGGCCGACCCTTTCTTCCCCCTCAACTCAAGGCCATAGTGACCATGGATGCTTCCCAGATGGGATGGGGGCATTATCTTGGGAAGACAGTCCGAGGCACATGGTCCCTCTCTGAGGCCAGTTTGCATATCTGTGTTCTAGAGCTAAGAGTAGTGCTTCTGGCGTTGCAAGTGTTTCACTCTGCCTTATCTCAAGGAATAACTGCTGTACAGTCGGACAACATGTCGGTAGTCTGGTGCATAAATAGGAGGGAAACAAGTCCTACCCATTGTGTCGAGAAGCCCTTTGACTGTGGCAATGGGCAATAACTTCCAATTGCTTTCTGATAGCAGTGCACATCCTGGGGAGTTCAGATGTTATTGCCGACAAACTAAGCAGTTGCATCCTTATGCCTCACGAGTTGTCTCTGAACTCCAGAGTTGCGAAGGAGATGTTTCATCTCTGGGGCCAGCCTTGCTGCGACCTCTTTGCCTCAGTCCTGAACAACAAGTGCAGAAGCTACTTTGCCCTGATTCTCCCTCAGGGGAGTCCCCCAGGCATGCTGTTTACCACGATTGACCCCCAGGTCTCTTTCATGGCTTTCTCCCCTTCCCATTGATCCCTCTTTTTCTCAAGAAAGCAGCTCGGTTGAGAAGCAAAGTAATCCTCATCACTTCTTACTGGCCTCGACAAATATGGTTTCCCTTCCTGTGGCCTCATCTACTACACTGCCAATGGACTCTGGACCCAGTTCCAGATCTCTTGTCCCACTCCCAGGGACTAGTGTCCCCAATCTTCAGACTCTCTAGCTGACTGCTTGGTTTCTCCAGTTCCGGTGGTCGCAAGGCATAAGGGTATTCCTTCCCCTGTACGATGCATTTTGTTTGCATCCCATAAACCATGGCGTCTCTACCTTAGTAAATGGAAGAGATTTTCTGTTTCGGCTTCTGACAATGGTCTGGATCCATATTCAGTGCCGGTAGAGAAAATTCTGGCATTTCTAGCTTCCCTGTTTAGTATAGGAGCTTCTACTTCTACTATAAAGGTTACCTTAACAGCAATCTCAAATTTCCATAACTGTCTGGGATCAACCCTTAATTTCTCACAGACTGTAAGGTTTTTCTTAAGGGCACAGTGCACTTGAAGCCCCCTTTTAAAGACCCTCTTCCACCATGGGACCTGACTTTCTTGTGTTACAGTCACTCACTTCACCTCCGTTTGAACCTGCATTGACTTGTGATTTAAAATTTCTTTTTTGGAAGACATTATTTCTCATAGCTGTTACTTTGGCGAGGCAAGTCTCTGAATTACAGGCTTTAAGTTCTAAAGCTTCTTTAGTTTTCCATAGGGACAGTGTCACTCAGAACAAACCCTACTTTCCTTCCTAAAGTGATATCAGAGACCAGTATCAAGCAGTTCATAGACTTGCCTGTATTCTTCCCAAATTTTTCAAATAAAGGCGAATACTGCTTGCACCTTCTGGGTGTACATGACCAGTTATGTTTCTATCTTGATAGAACTAAACAATTTAGACAATCAGCTCAGTTATTTGTATCCGTTGTGAGTGCAAATTTGAGCAAACCAGTATCCAAGGTGACTGTCCAAGTGGTTAAGCAACTGCATCTCATTTACGAGAAACTCAAGATGAAGCTTCCTATGCCAGTCAAGGCACATTCCAGCAAATTTATGGCATCAGCTGTTTTTCATTCCAAAGCATCCATGTCACAAATTTGCGCAGCTGCAACATAGGCTAGTCCACATACCTTTATTACTTATTACAAATTGGACATGGCCTCCAGGGTGAGAGCCTCCTTTGGTTCTCTGATTGGGATGACATGCTTGATAAGCCACGCTGCTTCACAAGGGATGGCTTGCACCTGTCACCCCTGGGCTTCCGGATATTGGCCAAGGCTCTTGCAACCCCCATAGTCCCTTTTTTAGGCAAGGCTCAAATGACAAACCTACCTCCCTAGAAAACACAAGTGGAAAAAAACTAAGGGTAATGCTGCTCAATGCCAGAAGTCCAAACCTCAAGATGCAGCCTCAAGCCCTCCTCAGTATGGAGAACATCGATGTCTGTGCAGTGACTGAAACCTGGTTCAAGGCCCCTGAGAGCACCCCAGCACTATCAGGTTTTACCTCATATCATGCTTTCCGGCCCCAAAACTTGGACCGAACCACAAAAGGAGGGGGAGTATCCATTTTCATCAAAGATACCCACACCTCCAGGTTAGTGGCAACGCACGAAGCATCGGAGACTATCCAGGTGCAACGAACCATAGGCAAAACTGCCTTACAGTTTGTAGCATGCTACAGACCACCCTCTCAAACTCAGGAACCCCACACAGCCTTCCTGAAGACACTGGAGAGTATGAATGTCTCTCCAAATACCATCATTTTGGGAGACTTCAACTACCCAAACATAGACTGGGAACATTACTCAAGCCCAAACACCCTAGCCCAAAGGTTCCTAGAATTCATAAACTCAAATGCAATGGAACAACTAGTCACCATTCCCACAAGAGGAGACAATGTACTAGACCTGATCATCACAAACATGGGGACAAAGTGCTCCACACCGGAAGTATATCCCTCTTTGGTAAGATCAGACCATAAATTAATCTCACTGGAAATCCACATCTCGCCCCCACCCCCTGCACAAAAGACCACAGTGAAGAACTTCTCAAAAGCAAACTTCACACTTCTTAAGACTGAAGTGGTATCCTTCAAGGCCCCTGGGCCAGTGGAAACCACAACCCACACTGCTGAATCCTTTGCAAATGCCTTCTATAGGCACCTTCAAGAATGCATGGATCATGCAATCCCAAATAAAACCAAGACCCATTCCCCCAAAGGCAGGCGCCCGGTCTGGTGGACCCCAGCCATAAACAAACTTTACAACAGGAGGAGGAAGCTACTACATGACAGAGCAAAATCCCTAAAAGGGAAGGCGTCTCTGATCAGTACTAGCAAAAAACTACAATCACTCATAAAATCATCCAAGGCCAACTTTGAGAGAAAAATCGCAAAGACACAAAAGACAATCACAAGGCCTTCTTTAGCTATGTTAGAAACCTGGGTGGAAACTCCCAGATATGCTCAGAGTTAGTCCAAAATGACACAAAATACACTGAACCCACTGACATTGCCAACATTCTGGCAGACAGGTTCAGTGCAAATTTCTCCTCCCTCCCCACAAAGGAGAAATAACTATCCCAGCAGAGTGTAGCCTCCCTAACATCTCAGATGCCCAGGTGAGAGCCGCCTCTCTAAAGCTAAAAACACAGCATCAATGGGACCGGATGGTGTCCCGGGCTGTGTGCTACATGAACTCCAAGAGGAACTAAACCCACACATAAGGCTGCTGTTTAATCTTAGCCTTACTACAGGATACGTACCCAAAGAGTGGTGTACGGCAACAGTGGTCCCACTTCACAAAGGCGGTGCTTCTACGGACCCTGGAAATTACCGCCCATAAGCAGCGAGCCTGGTCTGCAAAGCTATGGAGAGGATCATTATGGAACTCATAAACAAAGACATTGGGGCCCTACAGACATTGAATCCTACCCAATTTGGCTTTGTCAAGGGCAGATCCTGCCTTTTGAACTTGGTCGACTTTTTTGAAACCGTCACTAAGGCCATTGATGAGGGTAAGGCAGTTCACACAGCCTACCTTGACCTTTCAAAAGCCTTTGACACAATACCTCACTCGGGCATCATAGACAAAATCACCAGCTTAAATGTAAACCCATATGTCACAAGATGGGTTGCAAACTGGCTCAAGGACAGAACCCACAGGGTCAGAGTTGCTGGAGCTATGTCAGACTCTAAGCCAGTCTGGCGGTGTCCCACAGGGCTCAGTCCTGGGACCCCTCTTGTTCGGCATTTATTTTTCCGAGGTACAGGCAAACATAGGAGGATTGTGGCTGACAAAGTTCGCAGATGACTGCAAACTGGGCCATAATTGATACTCCAGCGGACACAAACATCCTTCAGAGAGGCCTCATAGAAACGGATAATTGGTGCCAGAGCCATGGCCTTAAGCTGAACGCCAAAAAATGTATAGTCATACCCTTTGGGAAAAACAAGGTACCGACAAATTACCACATAGGCGGTAATCCATTAAATCGGAAGAGGTAATCAGGGACCTAGGGACCCAGGTTGACAGTAACCTCTCATTTGACACTCACATTGCCAAAGTGGTTAGGAAGACCTTCTATATTGCCCACCTTATCATGAAGGGTTTCACATCTAGATCAAGAGAGGTCATTGTGCCCCTGTACTCTTATCAGGCCAATGATGGAGTACAATGCCCCATTTGGGATGTATCTCACCCGACACCTGCAGCAGTTGGAAAGACCCCAAAAGTTCCTCACCAAGAGGATAAAGGGTCTTAAACATATGTCGTATGCTGCCCGACTGAAAAAACTCCAGCTCTATTCAGTCGCATACCGCCTACTCAGAGGTGATCTGTGCCTGACGTACAAGGCCATGTCCAATCCTGAATTAATGGACATGCTCCACCTCAGAAAATCCAAATCCATCAGAGCCACGAGAACAAGTGACTTAAACCTCAACACAGAAATAAATAGGACGTGCTGGAGGGACAGATTCATAACCCAGAGGCTCCCTACACTCTGGAACAGAATCCCAGTCCATGTTAGGCAGAGCCCCTCACTGACTCTATTCAAGAGAAGTCTCGACGAGTGGATGGGAGATCGTAGGTTTACCCCGGGGGTCATCTCTGTGTCACTACTAGACAGAGGCATAGTAAACTAAACCCTAAAAGGGCGTAGTATTCTCTTCCTAAGGGGTGGTGTAAGCCACATGCACTCTGGCTAGGCTTATAAATGCCTTAGGGCAGATAGCCTAGTACGAACCTATGAACCTATATTCTTCCATAGGGCCACCCAGGATCTGAGGTACCTGGGGACTCTGTCCCACAAGTCAGGAATAGATGAAGATTGACAACATCAGATAAAGAAGTTATGTCTTACCATAATGTTCCATCTGTGTTGTCGATCTTAATCTCTTCTTGCGTCCCTCCCGCCTGCCTCCTCCTTTAGACTTCTGGTGAAGTGACAGCCTGTCCGGGGTTCTAATTGTTAGGGATACCTTGGGCAAGGTTTCGATCTCGGGTAATGTGGAGAGGGGCATTGTGGGGTAGACTTGCAGCTCGAGAGATTTTTGTCTGACACAGGCTATATTACAAGCAGATCAGTTCTGAGGATCGGAATCATAATCTACAAGTCGAGAATAGATGGAAGATCGAAAACTCAGATGGAATATTATGGTAAGACACAACTTGTTCTTCGTGTTTCACTGTTGCAGTCATCACATTTGGGTTATTCCTGCCAGAGTAGCGCTCAGTTGGCCCGAATACCAGAGACTTACTGTTTCTGCGTCGGTTGATGTTGCTTCAGGACTGACATCAGGTCGTCATCTGTATAAAGTATAAAGTGAACAAAGTAAGGCAGCCAACGCCATTACATCAGTTTTTTTTTTGCCGCGGAGCCCAAAGCAGAAGCAGTTCCCTTTCATCTTCCCTATTGAAGCTGAAGTCTTCTAAAGCTAAGTACCCCATTGGGGATCCTGTTTTCTTGCACTAACCGATGTTAGAAAAAGTTAACAATTGTCTCGCCTGTGGAAAGCAAATACCACACAGAGACTTTCATTCTTACTGCGTCACTTGCTTAGGCCCAGACCACGACGTCCCCCACTGTCACTGTTGTGCTTTGTTCACAGCCAGAACTATATGTCATCGGGCCCTTATTGTAGCTAGATAGTTTCACTTACAGTCCTCTAATTCAGATATGGCTTCGGTAAGCCATCCGAAAGCAGATCTTCTGAAAAAACATAAGGATAAAAACAGAGACAGATAGCACAGGTCCAAACCTACCGACGACGCTTCCGTTAAGCCATTCGTCAGTTCTCCGGTCCTCAGTGATATGCTTTTGCAGCCGCTGATGCCTGCTTCTGTCGAATCGCAGACCGCTACCAAGACCCTTTCAGAGTGTGGTATGCCTCAAAACTCTTCTCTGACTAAGGATTATGCGGTTGCCTCTCCCTTGAATGGGTCCGGAGCTGCAGAGCAGGCACCGGCTTCCGAGGAAGTACTTTGCACTACCGATTCTCGACACAAGCAGACGTCTTATTTCGCGTCTACCGTTCTTTCAAAAATGACTGAGTTTCTAAGGCATATAGTATGAACCACACCCAAGAAACCGACGACCCACTCTCAGGCACCTGCCTCCTTGCCGCAGTCTCAAATGCTTAAAATGGCGGAAGACCTTATCATGCTTATCAGGGGAAGCCAAGCTACCCCTTCCAAAAGAAAAAGAGATCTGTCCCCAGTAGTTTTGTCTGAACAGGAGTCTGATGACTCTGATGCATCTAAATATGAAGACATGCAACCCCTTTCTGCTTATGAGGATTCTGATGCAGAGGATTCCATTCTCTCAGCCTCTCCACCTGAGGATTTTTCCTTTGGGGAAACACTTTATACCTTAAGGGAGCATTTCCAGTGGAAATGTCAGGACTACCCTCATTCTAAAAAGAGAATCAGGGAATTCTTAGATCTTCAACAGCACAGACCACTGTCCATTTCCCCCGTCCTGGATGTTGTCGACGATGTTTTCCTGGAATCCAGTTTGACTCCTGACACCCTACCTCCTGCACCCAGAAAACCTGACAGGTATTAGAGTCCCTGACTCTCACAAATTTCTTTTCAAAAATCCTACTGCTGACCCTGAGGTAATTTCTCAAGGGCCTAAAGGTAATACAGCAACCTCTGCTAAGAATACCACCCCCTCAGACAGGGATTCTTGAGCACTAGACAGATGGGGTAAAAAAGTATACACCTCTGCTACTTTTGCTATCAGAGCACTAAATTGCCAATTCCATATGCTGAAATTTCAGCAACATACCATGCAACTCCTCAAACACAAAATTTCTTCCTTCCCTGCTTGTGCAGAATCTAAAGAGTTGCAAGAGTTAATGCATTCTGCAAGTCAAGTAACTAAGCACACCTTACACTGTGGTTTTGACTTCTAGAAGCTTCTTGCAGGGAAGCAGTCACTGGTTCTGTTCTTAGAAGGCATGCATGGCTTAAGGAACAGCCCTTGCCAGACCATTTTAAATCTAAATTGTTGGATGCAGCCTTGCACAAAGACAACTTATTTGGTACTAAGACAGAGGAGGTCTTAAAAAAGATGGAAGAAAAAGTTAAATCTATGCAGACAGTTAAGGATTTCTCACAGGTCCAGCCACCCAGGTTCAGTAGGCATTGCCCCTCCAAGCACTGGTCCTTTCCTGCTCCCACCAGGTCAGTTCTGTCCAGTCCCCATGGAAGCAGACCCCCCCCCCCCCGCCCCCAGACAGCAGCCACAGGGAATGCAGAGATCAAAACAGTGGAATTCCTCCACTTCTAAAGCAGGGAGTTCTAAGCCACCCCACTCATGGTAAGAACTCACAATGACTCTACTCCACCACCCCCTCCCTCTGTCCACCTTCACTTACCCCTAGGAGGAAAACTCTCCTTTCACGCAAGCACCTGAGCCACCATTACCAGTGACTGCTGGGTCCTTAACATAGTGTCCCAGGCTTACACATTTTCTTTCCACACTCTTCCAACCCCAAAAGGGTTCCCAGATCTACCTCCAAACCAGTGGGCAGAGGTGCAAAAGCAAGTCCTTTCCCCCCTCTCTATGAGGGCAATTGAACACGTTCCTGCAGAACAGAAAGGCCAAAGTTTCTACTCCGGACTTTTTCTAGTACCCAGAAAAGAGGGCACCTGGCCCTCCATCCTCACTCTAGCCATTCTAAACACCTTCTTGGTGATACCAAAATTCAAAATGCTAACCCTCCAGTAACTGCTACCCATGCTCTCCAAGGATGCTTGGCAAGCCACCCTAGACCTAAAAGAAGCCTACCTCCACATTCCTATCAGGGAGTCATGCAGGAAATACCTACATTTCAGAGCAGGATCTCTGCACTTTCAGTTCTCTGCACTTACCCTTTGGGTTATCTACTGCTCCGAGTTTTAACAAAATGTCTGGCTCCTAATTCAAGCAGACAGTCAGGAAAAGCTGCTCAAGCAACTGGCCTTTGTAAAGTTCCTACTGACCTCCCTAGGGTACACTGTTAATGAAAAGAAATCTAAGCTAGTACCCACCCAAAGGATTATATTCCTGGGAGCAAGCCTGGACACAGCATCCCAGATGGCATTCCTTAATCCAGAAAAACAAGCCTACCTGACAGGCTACTACTCTCAACCAGCCACCAGAACCCAGTTATCCGCAAGGACAATCCTGCAAGCTGTAGGGTTCATGGCCTCCTGCATTCTATTCATTCCATATGCCAGACTGCACATGAGGAAACTTCAGTGGTATCTAAAAAGCCTTTGGGTGTCAACACTCTCAAGACCTGAAAACTCTTATACCCATGATACCTTGCCTCAAAGAAAGATTTTCCTTGGTGGGCAGCAGCATGCTCCCACAACAAGGGACTACCTTTCTCTCCACCCCCCACCACCCAGACCCCCACAGACTCATCAGACTATGCCTGGGGTGCATACCTGGATGGCAGGTGCATACAGGGCCAGTGGAGCCCACAGCAAATTCATCTGCACATCGACCAAAAAGAGATGTTATAGTTGTCCAGCACGCATTGACAGCTTTCAGACCCCTTCTCTCCCCAGGGGCTCTCCTGATCAAAACAGACAACACCACTGTGATGTGGTACATCAGCAAGCAGGGAGGGACTCGCTCCTACCCTCTATGCAGGCTGGCCATGACCCTTTGGCACACAGCCTCTGCCATGAAACTACACCTGTTAGCACAATTCCTGACAGGTTCTCTAAACTGTATGGCAGATCACTTAAGCCGAAATCTTTTGGACCTACACGAGTAGCAGCTAGACAATAGAACCTTCACCCTAATAACTCAGAAATGGGGCACCCCGAAGGTCGACCTCGTTGCCTCCAATACCAACCATCAGTTCAGCACCAGGGAGCATCACAACATGGCTTGGAAAGTGGATGCCCTGTCATTCCCCTGGGTCACTCTATCGGTCTGTGCCTTTCTTCCACTACCTCTCATTGCCAGGGTACTGCTCAAAATAAGGTAGGAAAAAACAAGGACAAAATCTTATTGCTCCAGACTGGCCTCGCCAGCACTAGCACCCACTGCTACACAGCCTGTCCCCACTGCCACCATGGCATCTTACTCAGACCCCAAACCTCCTGACCCAGAGGGAAGGAGAATTCATGCATCCCCAATTGCAGACCCTCAGTTTGGCAGCTTGGCTTATTCCCTAACCACTGATCAATCTGACAACCTCAGTAAACAGGAACTAGATATTATGCTTGAGGTCAGACCCCCTAGCACTAGAAAGTCTTATGCTGACAAATGGAAAAGGTTCTGCTCTTGGATTCAGGCTAAGGGAGCCGATACGGAACAGCCCTCCCTCCCTCTCATCCTAGATTACCTAGCTGACCTGCTACACAGTGATGTTCATCGTGCATACAGCTGCAGTCATAACAGATGGGTTCTCCTGCCGTCAGGCGGGTCCTCGGTCGGCCGAATTCCAAAGTCTAGGTCCGGCGTCGGTTGTCGTCGCTTCTTCCCTGATGTCAGTGCGACAGGGGTATAAAAGAACCAGCCGACGCCATTTTCTTCAGTCTTTCTTGCCGTGCGGTGCCCGAAGCAGAAGCAGTTCGCAAGTGCCGGTCGGCCAGCTCCTGAAATTACGAAAATTTTGCAACCTAAGTCTTCTTGAAAGCTAAGTACCCCGTTGGGGAAACTTTTCTTGCCTCAGACCGATGTCAGACAAAGTTAATAATTGTATTTCATGTGGGAAACAAATACCGCATAAGGATTTTCATTCCCTCTGCATTCCTTGCTTAGGCCCAGACCACGACGTCTCGGTCTGTCGTTTTTGTGCTACATTCAACAAACGTAAATCCAAAACGAAAGGTAACCTGTAATACAATCAAGACGAACCAGATACACTTGCAGAACTCAGGTTTATTGCTTGAAGTCTTTCTGATAATACACTGACCAAGTGCTAAGCGCTTTCACCCAAACTGTGGGCATCATCAGAGTACAACGTCATTCACAAAATTCTCAATTTAAATAGATGCATCAATAAATAATTATTCAATTAATTAAGCACTTCTAATTAATGCTGAAACACCTAATATAATCAATACTTATATATATTAATGATAAATACAAATACTAAAAAAATACTAGATTACAGCTAAAAATGCAAACCTGATTTTTAATATAATTTATATAATACTTTTGTTAATAAATAATTTAATAATTTGATCAGAATAAAACACACAAGGCACAAATATTTAAAACCTAAAATAGTATAAATTAGAAAAATTAGTAATGTATATAATAAGCTATATTACTCTAAAACCTATATAAATAGCGATTTGTATTTGAGTACACTGGCTATGGAAATACAGTCATTAATACCAGGGTATGTATTAGCATTAAATCTAAGCTGCCACAAACATTCCTTAACTTCTAATAGTGTTTTTTCATCACCACCCTTGTTGCTGTTGAAAGGTATTCTATCAATAACAAAAAATAGAAACCTTTTAAAATTGTCGCATCTTGTGCTGTGTAAATATAATGCACTGGTGTCTTTCTTCTTTTTAATGTCTCTAACATGTTCTCCTATTCGGTCTTTAAGCATCCTAATAGTTTTCCCATCATAGTATGCAGGACATGTAGAACAGGTAGCAAGGCATACTACCATTTTTGTTTTGCAATTGCAATATCCCGGGCATCTAATGGTTTTACCGTAGTTAGGAACTACTGCATATGGACCATCATTAATAAATCTACAGAAATGACAAAAAACACATTTGCCCATCTTAGACTTAACATATGTATTCATACTCTGTGTTGATTCAAAATACTCTTTCAAATTCATACCTCTACTGTAGGTAATTTTTGGCAAAAAACCCAAAATATCAGTGCATTCACCATGGTTCGTGAATACACTAGACCAACAATCTCTTACAGCATTTACTATCTTCATAGATGTGTCATTATAAGGGATGACTAAGATGTCGTTACCAATAAGTGGTCTATTCGTACTGATGGTGTTTGAAAGGCCGAATTTAATAATAGGTTGGTAGACATGATTTCTTTTAATCCGTATCTCATTACTAATATTATCAATCAGTTCCCTAGGATATCCTCTATCAGAAAACATGCTTGACAAGATTTTCATTTCATCAAGGAAAACTTTATCGTCACTGATAATTCTAGATAATCTTACCATCTGTCCTTTGACTAAATTCTTCCTTTGATGGTAAGGGTGACAACTATCAAAGTGTAAAAAGGAATTGGAGTGTGTTTTTTTCCTATAAATATTAGTATCTATCATGTCATTGTTTTTGTACAATAATATATCAAGATATTCACAATAATTATCAACCATCTTACTGGTAAAACTCAGGAAGGTTGTTGTAGTATTTAGGAATGATTCAAACTCAGTAAATCTTTCTCTAGTACCCTTCCAAAAAATCAGAATGTCGTCCAAAAACCTCAAGTATAGAACCACATCATCCCAGAAACATGAGGAAAAAATCTTTTGTGTCTCCCATAACACTAACACCAGGTTGGCATAAATCAGAGCACACCTAGCCCCCATTGCTACACCAGTTTTTTGTCTGAAATATTCACCATTCAGGAACATGAAATTATTTTCAAGAACTAGTTCCATTAATTCCTTAATGAATTTACATTTATCACTACTAAGTGTACCAAACTTGAGTAGGCTCGCTTCAAACATCTCCAAACCTTGTTTGTGCGGTATGGCAGTAAAAAGACTCACAATATCAATAGTGGCCATAAAAAACTCCTGGTTTATTCCAACAAGCCTAGTTCTAATTTTGTCCAAACAATGCCATGAATCCTTAACAATATGATCCAAATTACCTAAGACATCCTTGCAGTGAAAATCAATAAATGAAGCCATAGCTTCAGTTTTGGACCCTCTGGCTGAAACAATAGGTCTAAATGGTGGGTCATGAATGCTTTTATGAATTTTTGGAATACCAGAGATGGATGGAGTAATAGGATGTTCCACATTGAGAAAATTGTATTCATCCTTAGCAATAACTCCATCCATCAAGTATTCATACATGATCCAATCCAATTTGGTGTATGCTCTATTCATTTCATGTCTTGACACCTTCTCATATGTGTTGTTGTCATTTAACATTGTTGTAATTTTGTTAAAGTAATCCTCTTTATTCATTACAACCACACCCCCACCTTTGTCGGGTTTCATAACCCTATATTTGTCTGTTGTTGTAAGTTCTTTTAAACAAAATTTCTCAGCCGTGGTAAGGTTGTAGGCTGTAATTCTTTCAGTTTGAACAATTCTCCGAATTTGAGTGTCACATAACCTCCCAAACACTTGGATAATAGGATTCTGCGGAGGTATAAAAGTACTCTGTCTCTTTAATGTTAAGTACTCCTTACCAATCTGCATATTCCTATTCTTAAAAAACATCCTTAAATTCAATTTCCTTGTAAAAAGTTTTAAATTAATCAAAATTTTACCAATGTCCGATCTAAATTTTGGAACAAATTTAAAACCTTTTTTTAAAAAGGTTTACATAGCTTGCATCAACCATCAACTCAGAAAAATTGTATACACAAAAACCTCCATCAACAACAATGGAACATACACTCTCATTGACATTATGTGTCACACTAGTATCATCATCACAACCAGAAAATTCATCAACAATCTGTACACAATGATGATTATGAACATCATGATTACTTTGAAAGTCAACACTATCTATTGTTGAACAAACATATGTATCATTGTAATCAACCCGTGTGTGGTTAAAAACCTCATCTACTAACGGTGCCATGAACTGGTCCTGCGATTTTTGTTCAAATAATGAAACTTCTGATTTTGCCCCCCATACCTGTCCCTTAACCGCTCCGATCTCCTCAGAGTTGGTTCTTCTAAAAAAACATCCTCACCAATATCATAAACAGCCTCATTATGTACATCAGTGTGTGGTGTGTTAGAACCATTGTTAATGTTTCGTTCATTCCAAACATCACCATCCACTTTCTCTAGTCCATCAATATTAAATGCACGCTTCATATTTTTAAACTCCTTAAAATGAGAATAAGCCCTCTTACACCTATAATCATTAGAGTCTCTGGCAAGCTTGTGATTTTTAACTTCCAAGCCATTCAAAATAAACTTATCATTGTCTTTCAATATTTTGTCAAACCTAAATCTGTTGAACTCAAACAAAAGGTCATTACGAATACTATTGTCAAGTTTAGTTAATTGGTCATTTAAAACAGACAATCTATTGTTGGTATTGCGTATAATAAGATGCAGAAGTTCAATACCTGTTCTATCGAACAGATGAGTAAGTTCGGTGAAAAGTTCTGTGCCTTCAGAGAACCCTAAAGGCAATTTAAACATCCGAAGACCTTTTGAAACTTGTCCCAATTCAATAGACCTTTCCATAAAAACATTGTCCATTTGTATGGATTTAAATTTTCTGAGTGCCTTCTCGAACAACATAAACTGCGCATTCAAACAGCCAAAGTCGTTGTTAATAGTGTTCGAAGCTGAACTAAATGAAGGTGCTACCAAAATGTCTTTGAGTTGTTTAATCGATCCATTTCCTTGTACAGCCCCTCTACTGGTCGCGTCTCTAGTGTTCGGTAATGGATGGAAAGTAGTTGCTCCACGTTGAGCTACTCCTGTAAGACCTCCTCCTGTAACATGTACCGAACCATTACTAGCAGACGGCCTAACTGGACTGCTTCCTGGTGTCGAATGTAACGTGTAAAGCATTTCCTGTGTTTCGGTAACTGCAACCTGAGAAGCAATAAACCTGAGTTCTGCAAGTGTATCTGGTTCGTCTTGATTGTTTTACAGGTTACCTTTCGTTTTGGATTTACTTGTGTACTTTCCTTGAGGCATTCCACGTCACTAGCAGATTATCGGGTTTTTGCTTATTTTGACACTCGGATGGATATTCTAGTTCACCATCAGGATCGTGGGTTGTGTACTTTATTGTGAAACTTTTATTTTTATTTATTTTTTACTTTTCTGTGTCTATTGGGTCTTGGTACCATGGAGGAATTGTTAAAACAGCATTTAGATATTTCGCAAAGATTGCTACGAGCCTTATATGACAAAGGTAATACCAGCCCTGCTGCTTCTCAGGTTGCAGTTACCGAAACACAGGAAATGCTTTACACGTTACATTTGACACCAGGAAGCAGTCCAGTTAGGCCGTCGGCTAGTAATGGTTCGGTACATGTTACAGGAGGAGGTCTTACAGGAGTAGCTCAACGTGGAGCAACTACTTTCCATCCATTACCGAACACTAGAGACGCGACCAGTAGAGGGGCTGTACAAGGAAATGGATCGATTAAACAACTCAAAGACATTTTGGTAGCACCTTCGTTTAGTTCAGCTTCGAACACTATTAACAATGACTTTGGCTGTTTGAATGCGCAGTTTATGTTGTTCGAGAAGGCACTCAGAAAATTTAAATCCATACAAATGGACAATGTTTTTATGGAAAGGTCTATTGAATTGGGACAAGTTCCAAAAGGTCTTCGGATGTTTAAATTGCCTTTTGGGTTCTCTGAAGGCACAGAACTTTTCACCGAACTTACTCATCTGTTCGATAGAACAGGTATTGAACTTATGCATCTTATTATACGCAATACCAACAATAGATTGTCTGTTTTAAATGACCAATTAACTAAACTTGACAATAGTATTCGTAATGACCTTGAGTTCAACAGATTTAGGTTTGACAAAATATTGAAAGACAATGATAAGTTTATTTTGAATGGCTTGGAAGTTAAAAATCACAAGCTTGCCAGAGACTCTAATGATTATAGGTGTAAGAGGGCTTATTCTCATTTTAAGGAGTTTAAAAATATGAAGCGTGCATTTAATATTGATGGACTAGAGAAAGTGGATGGTGATGTTTGGAATGAACGAAACATTAACAATGGTTCTAACACACCACACACTGATGTACATAATGAGGCTGTTTATGATATTGGTGAGGATGTTTTTTTAGAAGAACCAACTCTGAGGAGATCGGAGCGGTTAAGGGACAGGTATGGGGGGCAAAATCAGAAGTTTCATTATTTGAACAAAAAATCGCAGGACCAGTTCATGGCACCGTTAGTAGATGAGGTTTTTAACCACACACGGGTTGATTACATTGATACATATGTTTGTTCAACAATAGATAGTGTTGACTTTCAAAGTAATCATGATGTTCATAATCATCATTGTGTACAGATTGTTGATGAATTTTCTGGGGTTGATGATGATACTAGTGTGACACATAACAATGTCAATGAGAGTGTATGTTCCATTGTTGTTGATGGAGGTTTTTGTGTATACAATTTTACTGAGTTGATGGTTGATGCAAGCTATGTAAACCTTTTTAAAAAAGGTTTTAAATTTGTTCCAAAATTTAGATCGGACATTGGTAAAATTTTGATTAATTTAAAACTTTTTACAAGGAAATTGAATTTAAGGATGTTTTTTAAGAATAGGAATATGCAGATTGGTAAGGAGTACTTAACATTAAAGAGAGAGAGTACTTTTATACCTCCGCAGAATCCTATTATCCAAGTGTTTGAGAGGTTATGTGACACTCAAATTCGGAGAATTGTTTAAACTGAAAGAATTACAGCCTACAACCTTACCACGGCTGAGAAATTTTGTTTAAAAGAACTTACAACAACAGACAAATATAGGGTTATGAAACCCGACAAAGGTGGGGGTGTGGTTGTAATGAATAAAGAGGATTACTTTAACAAAATTACAACAATGCTAGATGACAACAACACATATGAGAAGGTGTCAAGACATGAAATGAATAGAGCATACACCAAATTGGATTGGATCATGTATGAATACTTGATGGATGGAGTTATTGCTAAGGATGAATACAATTTTCTCAATGTGGAACATCCTATTACTCCATCCATCTTTGGTATTCCAAAAATTCATAAAAGCATTCATGACCCACCATTTAGACCTATTGTTTCAGCCAGAGGGTCTAAAACTGAAGCTATGGCTTCATTTATTGATTTTCACTGCAAGGATGTCTTAGGTAATTTGGATCATATTGTTAAGGATTCATGGCATTGTTTGGACAAAATTAGAACTAGGCTTGTTGGAATAAACCAGGAGTTTTTTATGGCCACTATTGATATTGTGCCATACCGCACAAACAAGGTTTGGAGATGTTTGAAGCGAGCCTACTCAAGTTTGATACACTTAGTAGTGATAAATGTAAATTCATTAAGGAATTAATGGAACTAGTTCTTGAAAATAATTTCATGTTCCTGAATGGTGAATATTTCAGACAAAAAACTGGTGTAGCAATGGGGGCTAGGTGTGCTCCGATTTATGCCAACCTGGTGTTAGCGTTATGGGAGACACAAAAGATTTTTTCCTCATGTTTCTGGGATGATGTGGTTCTATATTTGAGGTTTTTGGATGACATTCTGATTTTTTGGAAGGGTACTAGAGAAAGATTTACTGAGTTTGAATCATTCCTAAATACTACAACAACCTTCCTGAGTTTTACCAGTAAGATGGCTGATAATTATTGTGAATATCTTGATATATTATTGTACAAAAACAACGACATGATAGATACTAATATTTATAGGAAAAAAACACACTCCAGTTCCTTTTTACACTTTGATAGTTATCACCGTTACCATCAAAGGAAGAATTTAGTCAAAGGACAGATGGTAAGATTATCTAGAATTATCAGTGACGATAAAGTTTTCCTTGATGAAATGAAAATCTTGTCAAGCATGTTTTCTGATAGAGGATATCCTAGGGAACTGATTGATAATATTAGTAATGAGATACGGATTAAAAGAAATCATGTCTACCAACCTATTATTAAATTCGGCCTTCCAAACACCATCAGTACGAATAGACCACTTATTGGTAACGACATCTTAGTCATCCCTTATAATGACACATCTATGAAGATAGTAAATGCTGTAAGAGATTGTTGGTCTAGTGTATTCACGAACCATGGTGAATGCACTGATATTTTGGGTTTTTTGCCAAAAATTACCTACAGTAGAGGTATGAATTTGAAAGAGTATTTTGAATCAACACAGAGTATGAATACATATGTTAAGTCTAAGATGGGCAAATGTGTTTTTTGTCATTTCTGTAGATTTATTAATGATGGTCCATATGCAGTAGTTCCTAACTATGGTAAAACCATTAGATGCCCGGGACATTGCAATTGCAAAACAAAAATGGTAGTATACCTTGCTACCTGTTCTACATGTCCTGCATACTATGTTGGGAAAACTATTAGGATGCTTAAAGACCGAATAGGAGAACATGTTAGAGACATTAAAAAGAAGAAAGACACCAGTGCATTATATTTACACAGCACAAGATGACAATTTTAAAAGGTTTCTATTTTTTGTTATTGATAGAATACCTTTCAACAGCAACAAGGGTGGTGATGAAAAAACACTATTAGAGGTTAAGGAATGTTTGTGGCAGCTTAGATTTAATGCTAATACATACCCTGGTATTAATGACTGTATTTCCATAGCCAGTGTACTCAAATACAAATCGCTATTTATATAGGTTTTAGAGTAATATAGCTTATTATATACATTACTAATTTTTCTAATTTATACTATTTTAGGTTTTAAATATTTGTGCCTTGTGTGTTTTATTCTGATCAAATTATTAAATTATTTATTAACAAAAGTATTATATAAATTATATTAAAAATCAGGTTTGCATTTTTAGCTGTAATCTAGTATTTTTTTAGTATTTGTATTTATCATTAATATATATAAGTATTGATGATATTAGGTGTTTCAGCATTAATTAGAAGTGTTTAATTAATTGAATAATTATTTATTGATGCATCTATTTAAATTGAGAATTTTGTGAATGACGTACTCTGATGATGCCCACAGTTTGGGTGAAAGCGCTTAGTACTTGGTCAGTGTATTATCAGACAGACTTCAAGCAATAAACCTGAGTTCTGCAAGTGTATCTGGTTCGTCTTGATTGTTTTACAGGTTACATTCAACAAACGCACCATTAAGCGTCGGGCGGAGTTCGCCCAGCACTATTTTGGCAAAATATTTAACTATATTATGTCGTTGTATACTCCGACAACAGTTTTGTCTAAAAAACGCAAAGATAAGGACCGACACACGAGGTCCGCGGCCTCTACCGACACCACGCCAAAGCCGACTACAGGTGGTCCGGTTCTCAGCGAGGCGCCTACGCAGCCCCTGCCTACCAACGACACTTCATTGGCGGTGTCTTCTGTGCCCGAGGTCGCAGGCTCCTCGGCCTACACCCCGACTACAGATACCGAAGCCACTTTTGGTGGTGAATCTCAAAATGTAGACAGGTCTGCCTCCTCTCAAGGTGTCTTCAGACCTTCCTCTTCTTTTTCCATCAAGGCTTTCACTAAGTCTAAAGCAGCCATGCATTGTAAGAGACAAGCTACACAGGGCCCTTCTCCAGGCCCCATGCCTAAAAAACAGATGCTTAAAATGGCTGAGGGTTTAATTACTCTTATCAGGGGTTCTCAACCCCCCCCCCGGACCAAAGGCCCAGAGTGGACGGAGAATCCCTCCTCTGACCAGGCCTCCATTATTTCAGAGCACTCTGATGAACAGGAACATTCTTACTCCCCTTTTGAAGATTCTGATGCAGAGGAGTCCATTCCCTCTGTCTCCCCCCCAGAGGATTACTCATTTGGGGAAACCTTGCATACCTTAAGGGAGCACTTCCACTGGGAAGGCCAAGAGTACTCAGATTCCAAGAAAAGGCTTAGGGATTTTCTCTTGCTACCTCAGCATAGGCCTCTGGCTATACCTCCTGTCTTAGACATACTAGATGATGTGTACTCGGAGGCCTGCCTTAACCCGGATTCTTTACCTCCAGCACTAGTCAAGCCTGACCGGTACTACCGGGTTCCTGACTCGCACCAATTTTTATACAAAAGCCATGCGGCTGACCCAGAAACTATCTCACAGGGCCCCAAGGGAATTAAGGCCTCCACTGCTAAAAATCCATTACCTTCCGAGAGAGATTCCAGATCCTTAGAAAGGTGGGGAAAAAAGGTATACACCTCGGCCACTTTAACCATGAGGGCATTAAACTGCCAGTTCCATATGCTAAAGTACCAACAGTTTCTGTTATCACAGTTGAGAAGCAAAATGTCACAACCTGAACAACCAGACTTGAAGGAGTTGCAGGATTTGATGCATAGTGCAGAACAAGTGGGTAAACATACTTTGCAATGTGGTTTTGATGCTCTAGAGGCCTCATGTAGAGCTGCTGTTACAGGGTCAGTCATACGTAGACATGCCTGGCTCAAGGAGCAAACCTTACCAGATCATGTCAAAGCTAAATTACTAGATGCCCCTCTACAAAAGGATGTATTATTTGGTGTTAAAGCTGAGGAGGTATTAAAGAAAATGGAGGAAAAGGCTAAATCAATGCAAACAGTGAAAGATTTTCTACAGGTACAACCTCCACGTTTCAGTAGAAATTGGTCCTTTCAAGTCATGGACAGACCCCAAAGAGGTAGATACAGGTGCCCGAGGGGCAGAGGGCAATCTCAAGGATCGTTTAGAGGCAGACAATGGCAAGCTCCTACACAAAGAGGTGGTGAGGATAGTTCGCAGCCATTCAGAAAGCAAGCCCAATGACTTTCCCCTTTGCATGCCAAGCAAGGCTCAAATGGCAGCACCCTTAGGCGGAAAACTGGCATTATTTTCAAATTGGCATATTGTCACAAAAGACAAATGGATCCTGGACATTATAAACAGAGGCTACATATTCCATTTTCACACCCTTCCAAAAATGAGAGGCATGCCAAATTTGCCACACAATCAAAGGGCAGAGGCACAAAGACAAATTTCAGATCTCATGGACATGAAAGCTATTCAAGAGGTACCTACTCACGAACAAGGTCAAGGTTTTTATTACAGACTATTCCTGGTACCAAGAAAGGGAAAAGATTGGAGACCTATTTTGGACCTATCCATCCTAAACGCATTTTTACTCGTACCAAAATTCAAGATGCTCACATTACAGCAGCTTCTTCCCATGCTGGGCAAGGAGTCTTGGCTGGTAACATTGGACCTCAAGGAGGCATACCTGCATGTCCCAATCAGACAAAATTGCAGAAGATACCTCAGATTTCTTGCAGGTTCAACCCATTATCAATTCTCTGCATTGCCCTTTGGCTTATCTACTGCGCCCAGAGTATTCACGAAATGCCTGGCATCAGTAATTGCCTACTGCAGACTTCAAGGGATACAAATATACCCTTTTTTGGACGGCTGCATGATCCAAGCGGACAGCAAGCACATACTTCTGAAACATCTGGCTTTTGTAATAATGTTGTTGAATTCTCTGGGATACACAGTCAACAAAAAGAAATCAAGGCTAATACCCTCTCGGAAAATAATTTTCCTGGGTGCCAACTTGGACACAAACACCCAGATGGCCTACCTCACGCCAGAGAAGCAGGGGCAACTAACTCAATACTTCAGAAAACTAGCAAATTTCACCAGGCTGACTGCAAGGAAAATCCTGCAGGCTCTGGGATTCATGGCATCTTGCATCCTACTAATCCCATGTGCAATGCTGCATATGAGGAAACTTCAGTGGTACCTGAAAAACCTATGGTCTCAACACAGCCACAGTTTGGAAACAATAATACCACTAATTCCATGTCTTCAAAAGGAATTTCTGTGGTGGGCTCAAGCATGCCAAACAAACACAGGTCTCCCATTCTGCAAGCCTCAAGCAAATCAAGTCATCACAACAGACGCCTCGGACTACGCCTGGGGGGCGCACATGACAGATCGGTGCATTCAGGGCAAATGGTCCCAAAAAGAAAAGCACCTTCACATCAACCAAAAGGAAATGCTAGCAGTAATAAATGCTATTATAGCTTTCAAAGACCTTCTGCATCCAGGTCAACTATTGATAAGGACAGACAACACCACAGTAATGTGGTACATAAACAAACAGGGAGGAACCCATTCATACCCCCTATGCAGGCTGGCCATGTCACTTTGGAACATGGCTCTGGAATTACAAATCGACCTTCAAGCACAGTACTTGCCAGGCAAGGAAAATATGCTGGCAGACAACCTAAGCAGAAATATGACAGATCCACACGAATGGAAGTTGCATCCTCAAGTTTTTACAGAGATAATTCAAGCATGGGGAAGGCCAGACATAGATCTCTTTGCCTCCCACAAAAATCACCAATTGACAAAATTCTGCTCAAGGACTTTTCATCCACAGGCCTGGAGAGTGGACGCTCTCTCTTTCAGTTGGACAACAATGACAGTTTATGCCTTTCCCCCTCTTCCTCTGCTGCCCAAAGTTCTATTAAAAACCAGAGCAGACAGACCAAAGA
Source organism: Protopterus annectens (assembly GCF_019279795.1). Classification (NCBI taxonomy): domain Eukaryota; kingdom Metazoa; phylum Chordata; order Ceratodontiformes; family Protopteridae; genus Protopterus; species Protopterus annectens. Next base: position 1,542,745,244 of record NC_056745.1, on the reverse strand, counting down.
TGATTCTCATTGCTCCAGATTGGCCAAGACAGCACTGGTACCCACTCCTGAGGAGCCTGACGCATTCCCCTCCATGGACCCTACCTCTTATGCCTCTACTTCTGACTCAGCACAGCTTCAAAACTCTTCACAGTCAGCTGAAAACACACAATCTGGCCGCATGGAAGATTCCTTAACATCACAACAGACCCTACTCTCCAAGGAGGTGCAGGATGTCATTTTGGAGGCCAGAAGGCCGTCTACTAGAAAAGCTTACTCCGCAAAATGGAAACGGTTTTGTGCCTGGAATGAGAAAAAGGGCCAGAATCCTGGAAAACTGAATTTACCTCAAATATTACAGTATCTAGCTGAGCTGCTAAGCAGTGGACTTTCATTCTCCTCCATCAAAATCCATGCCTCAGCCATTTCTGCAGAATACAACACTGATCCACCTTTATTCTCTCACCCCCTCTTAAGACAGTTCCTCAGAGGGGCTAAGAATATAAAACCCCCAAGGAAACAACCAATACCTGCTTGGGACCTCAACTCCATGCTAGAAAAGCTGACCTTGCCTCCTTTTGAGCCAGCTGCCTCAACAGATTTGCAATATTTGTCCTGGAAAACAGCTTTCATTCTGGCTATCACCTCAGCTCGTAGGGTATCAGAACTACAAGCCCTCATGGCTGTGCAGCCTTTTATCATCTTCCATCAGGACAGAGTTTCCTTACGAACCAACCCGTCCTTTATGCCAAAGGTGGTATCCAGGGTAGCTTTGAATCAGGCTATACACTTGCCTACCTTTTACCCAAATCCTCAAAACAAAGGGGAGAGACTATTACATTCCTTGGACGTCCACAGACAGCTGCGCTATTATTTGGACAGAACAAAGCCTTTCAGAAAATCAGAACACCTCTTTGTGTCCTATGCTATAGGAGCTCAAGGGAAGCCAATTTCCAAACAGACAATCTCAAAATGGATAGCCCACTGCATACGCTTTTGTTACACTTTTCATGGTAAAACTGTACCTGCAGGCATCAGATCTCACTCCACAAGGGCCACAGCTACCTCTGCAACTTTCCTCAGAGGAGTTCCTACCAAAGATATTTTGGAAGCAGCCACTTGGAGTTCTGTGCATACCTTCTCCAAGCACTACCACCTACCATTATACTCCAAAACTGGAGCAGGCTTGGTCACTGCAGTCTTGCTGGGCATCCTGGCTCCTCCTAGTTCCACCTAGTGCCTACCACCCCTTTCTTAGCTTTGGGATTCTACCCATCTGTTATGACTGAAGCTGTATGCACGATGAACATAGTACAGTTTTGTACCTACCATAAATGTAGATGTTCAAGTGCTAATACAGCTGCAGTCCAGGTTTCCCTCCCTCCTTCCCCTCTTGGGACAGGTCCATTGGCTAACACCTCCTCATACAACCTGATTGGGGCATTCATTTATGGTGTATTTGCTTGCAACTACTGTATTTTGATTATATTGCATTGTTTTATTACACAAATTTATGTATTGCCTTCCTTCTGGGGGCACCTGACATCTGGGGCAAGAAAAACTGAAGAAAATGGCGTCGGCTGGTTCTTTTATACCCCTGTCGCACTGACGTCAGGGAAGAAGCGACGACAACCAACGCCAGACCTAGACTTTGGAATTCGGCCGACCGAGGACCCGCCTGATGGCAGGAGAACCCATTTGTTATGACTGCAGCTGTATTAGCACTCGAACATCTACATTTATGGTAGGTACAAAACTGTACTGTCTCTCTTTTTCCTCTATTAATATTCATGCCTCTGCTATCTCTGCTAGTTTCCCAACTGAGCAGCCCCTTTTCTGACACCCTCTGATCGAACAATTCCTAAGAGGGGCTAGCAACTTGAGACCACCCAGAAGAGCACCTACCCCAGCTTGGGACCTTAACTTTTTGTTGGAAAAGCTCACCCTGCCCCCCTTCGAACCAGCATCTTCAGCAGAGTTAAAATTTCTCTCCTGGAAGACAGCTTTTCTTCTGGCCATCACTTCAGCCAGAAGGATCTACGAATTACAAGCACTCATGACTATGGAGCCCTTTATCATCTGACAGGGTTTCCCTCAGGACTAACCCAAAGTGGTGTCCAGTGTGGCTCTCAACCAATCCATTAATTTCCCCAAATTTTTCTCTAACCCACAGAACAAGGGGGAAAGGATCCAGACAGCTCAGATTGTATCTAGACAGGACTAAATCATTCAGGAAGTCTGATCAATTACTGGTTAGCTTTGCTGCAGGGACAGAGGGCAAATCCATCTCCAAACAAACAATTTCTAAATGGATAGCACACTGCATCCATTTCTGTTACAAACAACATGGAAAGCCTCCTCCTAAGGGGGTCAGGACTCACTCCACCAGAGCAGCCTCCACCTCTGCAGCTTTCCTCAGAGGAGACCCACCAGGGATATCCTGGAGGCTGCCACCTTGGACATCTGTTTACATTTTCACCAAACATTACCACCTGCCTATCTTCTCCAAATCCAGGGCAGGTTGCCCTTGCAAGACTGCAGTGGCATCCTAGCCAGCCCCTAGTCTCCATGACTGCCTCCACCCTTTTCCTCAGCTTTGGGAATCAACCCATATGTGATGACTGCAACAGTGAAACACGAAGAACATATTACAGTTGTGTACACTCACCATAAATGTAGATGTTTGAGTGTATTTACTGTTGCAGTCCTGGTTTCCCTCCCTTCATCCGCCTCTTCTCTGTGTGTGTGTGTGTGTCTCTCTCTCTCTCTCTCTCTCTCATTACAAGAGACATTTTGGTATTTACTTTCTACTGGTGGGGTTCTTCCACTGTAGCCTGGCTCCCACTTGGGGGCTCCTGACAGGGCAAGAAGAACTGATGTAATGGCGTTGGCTGCCTTACTTTATACTCCTGATGACTTGACATCAGTCCTGAAGTGACAGCAACTGACGCAGAAATACTAAGCCTCTGGTGTTTGTGCCAGCCAAGGGCTACCCTGGCAAGGATAACCCAAATGTAATGACTGCAACAGTGAATACACTCTAACATCTACATTTATGGTAAGTGTACACAACTGTACTTTATTTTGTTTGGCAATTCCACCTTTCTCCATTCTCCTATGTGCCTTATTCTCATTTCTTCCCAGTTTAGCAATTCTCCTCCTCCTCTTTGATTTAAATCCTTTTCCTCATTGTACAGTCTTCTGTAAGATTTGTGAAGCTCTGCCTTTATTTTTTTCCTTTGTGTACAATGTTTTGTCTGGCCCCTTCTCTCTTAACTGAAATATTCCACATTTCACTTCCCTTTGCTGTAAATTTATGACCTATGTTCTATTGGCTTGTGAAGTGCTGACAAAAAAGATGTTTCCAATCTCACCCTCTTTCTCCAAATCCTTCCATCTGTCTGTTTTCTAGTTCTCTCACTCTTACATGAGCTTCCTCCGTGGTTTGGCCAGCCCTGTACTGAAGCTGTTTAAGCTCATTTAACATTGCATACCAAATAGTCTCTCTCCTCTTCTTACTGTTTTTCCAATTTCTTTCTTTTTTTTTTTACTCTTTCTTATGCCTTCCCATCTTCTTTGGTTAACATTTCCAGTACTGCCTGTAGCAGTATGCCAAACCACTCCATCTCGTTATGCTCTACACAGTAGCCTGCAGTGTTTCATTGCCCTTCTGCACCTGTCATCCTCAGTTTTGTGCTGTCTAGTGTGTGATCCAAGATGGGTAATGGGTCACTAGATATTTACTCAGAGTTGTGTGTGTAATCGTTTTTAAGGTACATTCTTTCTAATTTTGACTTTGCATTGTATCTGGAGGAGTAGTAAGTGTAGATGAGGTCATTGCCTCTGACAACCAAATATCTGTCCATCCGGGGTCTTTCATGTATTTCTCCAAATGTTTCCCTTCCTCTCTCTCAATTCTGTGCCACACTCCTTTCTTCTTTGACAATTATGCTTGATTGTCGCAGATCTTCTCTCACACAATCCATCCACCTCATTGCTGAACATCCTTGTTTCCTCTTACCTTCTTCCTGTCTGTTCCAAATCTTCGTCACCAGATTGTCTTCTGCTTTTCTGCACATGTCCAAACCAGTGTTATCTGTTCATGTTGATCTTTTCTGCAATTGGAATTACTTTGGCTTCTGCTCTTATGTCCTCATTTCTTCATTTGCCCCACAGTGTGCATCCAGTCACCCTTCTCAGGAACTTCATTTCCATCACATCTAGCTTCCTTATCCGCTCTGCGTTTATTGCCTAGGTTTTTGTACCATACAGTAGTATTGGTTGCAACACTATTTTGTACACCTTAGTTTTTAGCTTCTTTGCCATTCACAACACTTGAGACTTTATACCACTTGGCTGCAGCCCTTCTGATTCAAGCTTTGACTTCTTCTTTCAGACTTCTCTTTTCCTTAGTCACCCCTCCCAAGTACTTGAAGGCATTCTCAGTTCTCAGCTTATTGCGATTTCCCCATTTTGCTGCAATTACCACTGTCTTTTCTGTGCTTAGTTTCATCCCATGTGCCTTCAGTTTTGCATTCTATTCCTCTGCTGAAGTTCTTGCTTACAGTTTACCTGCAGTGCCACATTGTCTGCATACAGCAACTTTGTTGATCTGTCCCCTCTGACCTGTTTGCTAATGTAGTCCATCACCAGTATGAACTGCAGTTGGCTCCGAGCTGAACCCTGTTGCACACCCGTTCCCAGTGGAGACCCTTATGGTTGCTGCAGTCAGCTGCAAGCAGTGGTCAGAGAAGGCTCTAAGGTCAAAACAAACCAGTCTGAAGACCTGGAAGTTGACCGGAGAGAAAGTACGACAGTTCAAGGAATTACTCAGGGCTCTAGCACCACAAGAAGAGCAAGAAATAAGTGGAGTTGAAGAATGGCAGTGCCTCAAAACAACATGTGTGAGGACTACAGAACGGATATGTGGCCGAGCCAGATATGGAAGTAAGGTACATAAGGAAAGCTGGTAGTGAAATATAGAAGTCCTGGAAGACATCATCATCTTTCGGCTGATCTCGTTAGGGGTCGCCACAGCGGATCATCTGTTTCCATTTCTTCCTGTCCTCTGCATCTTGCTCTGTCACACCAACCACCTGCATGTCCTCTCTCACCACATCCATAAACCTTATCGTAGGCCTTCCTCTTTTCTGGTTACCTGGTAGCTTCATCCTTAGCATCCTTTTCCCAATATACTCCGCATCCCTCCTCAGCACATGTCCAAACCAATGTAATCTTGCCTCTCTGGCTTTGTCTCCAAACCTTCCAACCTGGGCTGACCCTCTAATATACTTATTCCTAATCCTGTCCACCCTCGTCACACCCAGTGCAAATCTTAACATCTTTAACTCTGCCGCATCCAGCTCTAACTCCTACCTTTTTGTCAGTGCCACTGTCTCCAACCCATATAACAGCGGGTCTCACTACCCTCTTGTAGACCTTCCCTTTCACTCTTACTGGTACTTGTCTGTCACAAATCACTCCTGACAGTCTTCTCCACCCACTCCATCCTGCCTGCACTCTCTTCTTCACCTCTCTTCCACACTCACCATTACTGTGAACTGTTGATCCCAAGTATTTGAACCCATCCACCTTTGCCACCTCTACTCCTTGCATCCTCACCATTCCTCTATCCTCCCTCTCATTCACACACATATATTCTGTCTTAGTCCTGCTGACCTTCATTCCTCTTCTGTATAGAGTATATCTCCATCTCTCCAGGGTCCCCTCCACCTGGTCCCTACTCTCACTACAGATCACAATGTCATCCGCAAACATCATAGTCCACGGGGACTCCTGTCTGATCTCATCTGTCAACCTGTCCATCACCATTGCAAATAAGAAAGGGCTCAGTGCTGATCCTTGATGTAATCCCACCTCCACCTTAAACGCATCTGTCACTCCCACTGCAGACCTCACCGCTGTCACACTACCCTCGTACATATCCTGTACCACTCTGACATACTTTTCTGACACTCCTGACTTCCTCATACAATACCACAACTCCTCTCTAGGTACCCTGTCATATGCTTTCTCTAAGTCTACAAAAACACAATGCAACTCCTTCTGACATTCTCTGTACTTCTCCATCAGCACTCTCAGAGCAAACATTGCATTTGTAGTGCTCTTTCCTGACATGAAACCATACTGTTGATCACTAATCATCACGTCCCCTCTTACCCTATCTTCCACTACTCTTTCCCATAACTTCATGCTGTGACTGATCAATTTAATCCCTCTGTAGTTACTACAGCTCTGCACATCACCCTTAAAAATCGTTACTAAAACACTTTTTCTCCATTCCTCAGGCATCTTCTGACTTTCCAAAATTTCATTAAACAATCTGGTTAAAAACTCCACTGCCATTTCACCTAAACACCTCCATGCTTCCACAGGTATGTCATCTGGACCAACAGCATTTCCATTCTTCATCCTCTTCATATCTATCCTTACTTCCTCCTTGCTAATCCATTGCACTTCATGATTCACTATCCCCACATCATCCAACCTTCTCTCCCTCTAATTCTCTTCATTCCTCAACCCCTCAAAGTACTCTTTCCATCTGCTGAACACACTCTCCTCGCTTGTAAGTATGTTTCTCTCATCATCCTTTATCACCTTTACCTGCTGCGCATATTTCTTAGCTCGGTCCCTCTGTCTAGCCAATCAGTACAGGTCCTTTTCTCCCTCCTTAGTGTCCAACCTTTCATACAACTCTTCATATGCCTTATCCTTAGCCTTCGTCACCTCTCTCTTTGCCATGCACCTAATCTCCTTATACTCCTGTCTACTTTCTTCATCTCTCTGACAGTCCCATTTCTTCTTTGCCAACCTCTTTCTCTGTATACTCGCCTGTATTTCCTCATTCCACCACCATGTATCCTTGTCATCCTTCCTCTGTCCAGATGTCATACTAAGCACCTATCTAGCCGTCTCCCTTACTAGCTCTGCTGTAGTTACCCAGCTATTTTGTAACTCTTCACTGCCACCCAGTGCCTGTCTTAATTCTTCCCTGAACTCCACCTCACAATTACCCTTTTTCAATTTCCACCATTTGATCCTTGGTGCTGCCCTCACACTCCTCCTTCTCTTCTTGATCACTGACGTCATCTTACAAACCACCATCCTAGAAGTCCTGGAAGTAATCAAAAGAAAGGAGGAGTGCAGGAAAAAGTGGGAAATAGAAAAGGCCGACCAGGCTAGGAAGGAATATTGGTTGTCTAACAAAGAAGCTAAGAAAGGAGTTGCAATAACAAAGAACATGGCATCAGAGGCACTCTACCAGCTTCTGGAAAGTAACTCAGTAGGTGCACAGATACTGTTATCAGGTTGCAAGGTAAAGACAGAAAGGTAAAGAACCTAGTCAGACACCCTTCATAAGGGATGCCAGCAACAACCTGCTCACCAGTCCACAGAACATCAAAGGAAGATGGAAGGAGTAATTCCAGTAGTTCCTGAATGAAGAAAATCCCACAGAAGCTGTACTGCCCCAGAAACAGCCTACGATGAGAGAAGAGGAGGAGCCCACCCTAGAAGAAGTAAGAGTAACACTAAGGAAAATTAAATCAGGGAAAGCAGCAGGCTCAGAAAAGGTCATAGCAGATATGACAAAGAAGCTGGGTAAGATAGAGGAGAAATGGCTCCTGAGGGCACTCATAGCAGTGTGGAGAGAAGGGAGTATACAAGATGACTGGAAAATAAGCATACTCTTGCCAATGTAACAAAGGGGACATCCACAACTGTGTGTTGTACAGAGGCATCAAACTTCCATCATATTGCGTGAAAGTTTTGGAGAGGGTGATTAATAAATGAGTATGCAGAGTAGTAGAATGTAGGATGGGAGATGAGCAGTTCGGATTCTGGTGAGGATGCAGCACCACTGACCTGATGTTTGCAGTGAGACAGATACTTGAGAAGAAGCTAGAGATGAGGAAAGAGTCCCAACTGAGCATTCCTGGACTTGAAGAAGGCATAGGACAAGGTCCCAAGAAAGCTCATTTGGGCAGTACTATGGTGGTTTGAAGTTCCAGAAACACTGGTAGAATTAGTGCAGGCTATGCACAAGGACCCAAGTATCAACAGTGTTCGTTCTCACAAAGAGGTTCCCAGTGGGAGTGTATGTGCACCAGGGTTAAGCTTCGAGTCCACTGCTGTTCATACTGGTGATGGACTACATTAGTAAACCGGACAGAGGGACAGATCAACAAAGTTGCTGTATGCAGATGATGTGGAATTACAGGCAGACTGTGAGCAAGAACTTCAGCAAAGGATAAGGGAATGGAATGCAAAACTGAAGGCACAAGGAATGAAGCTAAGTAGAGGTAAGACAGTGGTAAACACAGCAAATTGGGGAAATCAGAAGAAGCTGAGAATTGGGATAGACGGGAAGATAGTGGAACAGATAAGTAGCTTTGTGTATCTGGGATTTTCTTTGGTGGGCAGCAGTATGCAACCACAACAAGGGACTTCCCTTCTCACAACCGCACGTCACCCAGACCCTTACCACAGGTGCATCAGACCATGCCTGGGGTGCATACCTGGACAGCGGGTGCATTCATGACCATTGTAGCCCAAATCAAATACATTTGCACATCAACCAAAAAGAGATGCTAGCTGTTCAGTACTCCTTGACAGCTTTCAGACCCCCTACTCCCCCGGGGCCTCTAGTGATCAAAACAGACAACACCACAGTGATGTGGTATATCAGCAAGCAGGGAGGGACTCACTCTTATCCTCTCTGCAGGCTCGCCATGACCCTTTGGCACACGGCCTCTGCCATGCAAATACACCTGCTAGCACAATTCCTGCCAGGCTCCCAAAACTCTCTGGCAGACAACCTATGCGGAAACCTGCTAGCCCCACAAGAGTAACAGCTAGACCACAGAACTTTCAGCCTTGTAACCCAGAAATGGGGCACCCCGAAGGTGGACATCTTTGACTCCCACTCCAATCATCAGCTCAGCAAATTCTGCACCAGGGAAACTCACAGCAAGGCCTGGAAGGTGGATGCCGTATCCTTCCAATGGGTAAACCTCTCGATATATGCATTTCCCCCTCTACCACTTATTTCAAGGGTACTGCTCAAAATAAGGGAGGAAAAACCAAGGGCAGTCTTGATTGCCCCAGACCGACCACACAAGCACTGGTACCCACTGCTGCATAGCCTGTCACCTACCTCAAATTCCAACACTCCTGACCCAGAAGAATGGAGAATTCATGCATCCACAATTGCAGACCCTGAACCTAGCAGCCTGGCTTATTCCCTGACCTCTCCTCCAGCTGCCAGCCTAAGCAAACAAGTCCTGGATGTTGTACGTGAGGCCAGATACCCCAGCACTAGAAAATCCTATGCTGACAAGTGGATAAGGTTTTGCACCTGAGTCCAGGCTAAGGGAACAGAAACAGCACAGCCCTCCCTATCGCTCATCCTGGATTACCTAGCAGACCTACTACACAGGGGTCTATCCTTCTCTTCTATTAAAATTCATGCCTCTGCCATCTCTGCTCATTACAGCACAGAGCCACCTCTCTTCTCATACCCTCTCATCAAACAGTTCCTAAGAGGGGCTAACAACCTAAGGCCACCCAGAAGAGCTTCTACACCAGCTTGGGACCGTACCTTAACTTTGTGTTGGAAAAGCTCACCCTACCCCCTTTGAGCCTGCAGCTTCAGCAGAGTTAAAATTCCTCTCTTGGAAAACAGCCTTGCTTCTGGCCGTCACTTCAGCTAGAAGAGTTTCAGAGTTACAAGCACTCATGGCTGTAGAGCCCTTCATCATTTTCCATGCTGACAGGGTCTCCCTCAGGACTAACCCATCCTTCATGCCTAAAGTGGTGTCCAGTGTGGCTCTCAACCAATCCATTCATTGCCCACCTTTTTCCCCTAACCCACAAAACTAGGGGGAAAGGATTCTGCACTCTCTAGATGTGCACAGACCGCTTAGATTCTATCTGGATAGGACTAAATCTTTTAGAAAAACTGACCAATTGCTAGTCAGCTTCGCAGCAGGGGCAGAGGGCAAGACCATATCCAAGCAAACAGTCTCCAAATGGATAGCACACTGCATTCATTTCTGCTACAAACAGCACGGGAAACCGCCCCCAAAGGGGGTCAGGACATATTCCACCAGGGCAACCTCCACCTCTGCAGCTTTTCTCAGAGGGACCCTCACCAGGGACATCCTGGAGGCTGCAACATGGACTTGTGTTCATACCTTCACCAAGCATTACCACCTGTTTATCTTCTCCAGATCCAGGGCAGACTTTGCCACCGCAGTCTTGCAGGGCATCCTAGCCAGCCCCCAGTCTTCTTGACTGCCTTCAACCTTTTCTTCAGCTTTGGGAATCAACCCAAGTGTGATGACTGCAACAGTGAAACACGAAGAAAGAACATAGTACAGTTAAGTACACTTACCATAAATGTAGATGTTCAAGTGTATTCACTGTTGCAGTCCTGGTTTCCCACCCTCCATCCCCCTTGTGTGTCTCTCTCTCTCCTCCTCCTCTCTCCTTACAGGGAATTTTTGGTATTTACTTTACTTTCTACTGGTGGTGTTTTTCCACCATAACCTAACTCCCTATTTGGGGGCTCCTGACAGCTGGGGCAAGAAAAACTGATGTAATGGCATCAGCTGCCTAATTTTATACCACTGATGACCTGACTTCAGTCCTGGAGCGGTAGTAACCGATGCAGCAATACTAAGCCTCTGGTATTCAGGCCGGCTGAGGGCTACCCCTGCAGGATAACCCAAGTGTGATGACTGCAACAGTGAATACACTTGAACATCTACATTTATGGTAAGTGTACACAACTGTACTTTTCTTTTTCTGACCTTCCTAACTCGGATGGGAAGGTTTTGGCTCTTTCCTGATTGGGTTCTACCTCTTAAGTGGCTCGCCATTCCATTGACTGGAGTTGTGATACAGCTAATGCTTCTTTTAGGGCTGCTGCATATAGTTCTGTTCTGAGGCATTCCTTTTGGCTTTGTCTGATGACAGTAAGGCCAAATTATTGGATGCTTCTCTTGGTAATAAAAATCTTTTTTGCTCTACTGCTGCTGATATTAAATCCCTCCAATAGGGGCAAGACTCGCAGGAGTTGAAACATTCTTATTTCTCCTATCCCTAAAAGAGTAATTACCCTTCCAGATCTGCTTTTGTTCATTGACAGTCTCGCCCTCCACCCAAAGGTAGAAAGGGCTCTAGACATGTACCTCCTGCTATGTCTACTCAGACCCCCCTGTTTCTCAGAAACCTCCTTTTCAGTACAAACTAGGTTCCATCTTGCAGTTTACTTCCATTTTTCCTTTGGCCAGGTTCCCTTGTCCTTTCGTCTTTCCCTGTCCCTTCCAAATTGGTTAAGGATCACACAAGGCTCCATCATCTACCAGGGGTATTTCATGGTGTGGAAATCTTTCTCCATTTCTGGGCATCCCTCAATCTCCTCTGGAACAGCTTCCTCTCTTTCCAGAAGTGCTTTATGCACTTTGGTCCACAGCACCATTCAGTTTGTGCCTCCTTGCCCAGAAAGGCAAAGTTTTTTTTCCAGATGTTTCTGGTTCCCAGGAAGGAGGGCACCTTGAGACCAATTTTGTATCGTTCTTAGCTCAACACCTTTCTAAAGGTTCCCTCTTTTTAGATGCTGTCCCTTCAAACTTTGTTCCCTCTTCTTCTTCCCCCAGGTATTTCTGGTATCTCTAGATCTCAAGGATGCCTACCTAAACATCCCCATCAATCCCCTTTTCAGGAGATGTTTGCATTTCTTTGTTTCTTCCTTGCATATTCAGTTCTCTGCTTTGCTCTTCGGCCTCTTTACTATCCCAAGGGTATTCACCAAATGCCTACCTTCCTGCCATTGCCTTTTGCAGGATGAGAAGGGTTCTGATTTTTTTTTGATTATCTGCTCATTAAGGCCTTGTCCCCAAGGTTCTACTTCAGGACCTCCAGTTCAGTGTTTCCCTGCTACAAAGTCTGGGATCCATTATTCACAAATCAGTCTTAGTTCCTTCTCAGGATCATGTTTTTCTCAGTAGCAGGATTATCCATTCCCATGCTGGCATTGCTGCCTTCTCCCAAGGCGATCTCCCTAATTGCTTTTTTTCCAGTATCTTCTTCCTCTGGCTTCAGTCAAAGCCAGGGACTTTCTCGGGATCCTCTGGTTTATAGCTTGTGCCATTTCTGTGCTGCTTCTAGCCGGGATCCATATGAAAAAACTTCAGTAGTACCTCAAGTCAGTGTGGATTCAACACGGTCATCCCCTGGACTTCTAGTTCCTTCAGTTTATTAATTTGTCTTCTGCATTTCCTTCTCCACAGTCTGCACTGAGAAACTTCTTCACACCTCTGATTTGCATAGGTAGCTCACATATGATTTGTATAAGACTAAGGCTGTTCGTAAGTCTGAGCAACTTTTTCTTACCTTTCATCCCAGGTCTTTGGGTTTGGCAGTTTCTAAACAAACTGTCTGTCTCTTCCTGGTTTTCTAAGGCCATTTGCTTTTGTTATTCTTTTCATGGTAAATGACTTTCATCTTCTGTAAAGGCTCATTCTGCCAGAGCTGTTTCTCCTTCTTCTGATGCTGTTTTCAATGGACTGGATACTAGTTCCATCCTTAAGGCTGCTACTTGGACTTCTGTCTATACCTTCACACAGCATTACAAGTTGGATGTTATTTCCAAAGCAGGCCTATCACGCAACATTATAAGTTGAATGTCATTTCCAAAGCAGGGCTATCCTGCATTGATTTATAAGTTCAGGGATTCATAGGAGGTTACTAAGCAAATGGTCCCAGTGCCCTTACAAGCGTAGCCATATTTATCCCGAGTTACCCCAGTTGTCGGTGGTTAGGTGAGTGAAGTTCCCAGAGGTAGGGGTCTGTAGTAGTTAATACCAACTTCTTCTTTCCAAGAGGGAAATGGGCACCACGTCAGGAGTGCATTTGTGGTCACCCATCCATTGATCTAGGTTGCATTTGATGAAGGTCAGGGAGGGGCCCTGCCTCAAGCGCACTGGAAGCCTGCCCCAGTCTCCATGAGATGCATCTAGCTCTCCAGCATGACCTATTCACGTCAGAGGCCCAGGCCAAGATCCCTGGAGTGAGTGACCCTCCTGCAGCTTGATTTATGAATGTGTAGCATTTCCATCAGGGCCAGATCAGAAACTGCCCTACAAGCCCAGGTACAGGTCAACACCCCCCCCCCCCCGCCCCCAACAACCTGTAGGAGACAGAACACAGTGAAACAGCCTTCAGGCTTTCTGCATAAAACTTGTATTGTGTACCCTGTAATTCCTTGTTGAGAAACCTCGGTCTGTTTAATTGTTGCAGGAGTCTGGTGAGGTACACGCAAAAGGGATCACCATACATACTTGGCTATCAGTCTGAGGGCCCAGTATAATGGAATTATAACATCCTTAGATCTAGAGGCGATGTCTTTACTTATAAGATATGCCACATAGAAGGATCTCCCTACCACTGCGGACACACAGTGGTCAAAGTTCAGATTGCTGTCAACCTTAACACCCAGGTCACGTACCACTGAGTACACACTTGGGGGGGGTGCTGTCCATAATGTAATTAGCAGGGATGTCAGCTTTCCCAAAGGGAATAATAATGTTTTTCTCTGCATTCAGCCCCAATCCGTGGCCCTTGCTCTATAACTGCACCCAGTCTGCAGCCGTCAGCGTACCCAGTCAGCCACAGGCGGTCTGGACCTCTGAGAAATAAACTCTGAACAGTAAGGGACCCAGCACAGAACACTGTGGTACACCACTGGTGACTGGTCTTTTGCTAGAGGTGAAGTCACCCACTTTGACAGTATGTGTCCTGTCGGTGAGCCAGTTGGCTAATCATCTGGTAATGTAGGGGTTAATTCCCAATTGGGAGAGTTTCTGTATGAAACCTGAGTGGGGGATTGAGCCAGATGCTTTGGGTAGGTCGAGATAGGTTGTATGTACTCTTTCCCTCATCCAGCGCCTTGGTGATTTTCTCAAAGAAGTCCACCATATTTACCAGGCATGATCTTCCTTTAACGAATCTGATTTGGTTTGGGTCCAAAGTCTGGAGATTGCCCATGTCCTTGTTAGTAAGGTCCATAATGATTCTTTCTATGGCCTTGCAGATAAGTCTAGTCAAGCTTATGAGCTTATAATTCCCAGTGTCTGTTGATAGTCCCCTTTTGTGCAGAGGGATTATTGTTGCTGTCCTCCATTCTGCTGGAACATAACCATTTCTCAGGCTTTGGTTAAACAGGGATCCAAGTGGTTCTGCTCAGTCATCTTTTAAGTTGTTTAAAAGGCAACCTGGGATGTTGTCTGGTCCCACTGATGATGTGATTTTTTGCTTTGGACAGCACAGAGATGACCTGCTTTCTTGAGATAATAGGCTGAGGGATGGTGACAGGTATACTTTTGGGGGTGACTGGATGGGACAGAGAGGTGAAGTTTTCTCCAAATCTGTCAGCTAGCAGGTTGGCTATAGGTGGTGCCATCCACAACCAGTTCAGCGCATAGCTGGGTATTTCCTTTTAGATTCTGGAAGTAGCTAAAGAATGCCTTGTGATTGTCCTTAGTTAGGGAGCCTGTTTTTTGTTTCATAATTAGCTTTGGAGGACTTGACAAGATCTCTAATGTGTTTAAGGTAGAGAGGGATTTCTTCCTGTGCTGAGCCAGCTCCCTCTAATTCTTAGACATTAGTTTCTTTATCCTGTTTTATAGCCCGTTTATACTAGGGGTCCACCAGGGTGGCTTGTTTTTTTCGACAAGTCCTGGTTTTAACCTGGTTAAGTACAGCTGATTTTATACATCTGCTTAAGTGGTTATTTAGGGCATTGGTGTACACCTCCGCATAGGAGTCCATGTCTTCTGTGTTCATGGGGGCTTTGAAACTTCTTGTACCATAACTTGGTCAAGTTTATTTGTCGTAGAAAAATACTTAAGCATTTTTGAGCTTGATTGGGTATCTGGTCTTGTAATTACGTAGAATAAGACTGACGCATGGTCCTATCTTACCAGGGAGGACATTGCACGGTGGGGTGCAATGCTCTCCCATGTTAGTGAGCATTATATCCAGGACATTTGAGCATCTTGTGGGTGTGCTGACTATCTGTTCCAGAGCATTTGTATTGACACAGTCCAAGAAAGTCTGAATCAGGATGTTTGTGGCCCAGTCGATAATTAAAATCAGTCACGAGTAAGGTGTTGGGCTGTATGGCAAGCGACTCTGGTACATCCAGGTATGCAATATGCTTTTCCTGTTTCATGATGGGTGGCCTATAGCTAGCTGTAATGATACAGAGGGCTGTTCAATTACTTACTCCTCACAGGTTCCACTTAAGCTTTTTGTACTCTCTCTCATGTAAGGGATACTGCAACAGTGATACAGAAGGACATAGCACATTTGTGTAAAATCTTACCATAACAGTAGATGTCCTCTCCACTGTTGCAGTATTTGCTCCCACCTTCCTGCCCCCTCTGCTCTGCCCTATTCCTGTTGTCCTCTTGGCAAGGAATTATTTTTCTTTTCCTCCTTCCATATGCACGTTCCTCCTGGTCCCTAAGGAAATTTCGTTCATCCTGTGGCTTTTCAGTTCTGAGGTGTGTGCATCCATACATCACCTTTATGCCCTGTGCCTTGCGTTGGGAGCATACATGTGACATGTGACACCGATAAACACTAAAGGCTTTGTTAAACTGGCCGGACATTATGCTGTGCTTGACAGGAGATCCCTTACATAAGGAATACTGCAGAAGTGATGAGAAGGACATCTGCTGTTATGGAAGGTTTTATACAACTCTACTATCTTCCTGTAGATCAGCTGATGTGTTTAGAATGTATCTTTTTTATATCTATGAGGAAGGCCATTTGGGCAAGAAGTCTCCCTTCTTTTATTTTAATCTTTTTTTTCCTTTACTGTCTTTTACATAAAGTTATATTTAGTTTTATTGTGTCATTTGTTACTGTAATTAATTTGTACTGATTTTTGGTTATAAATATCACTAAGGTTTATTTTCTTATTCAGTGCCATCACAGGTTGTATAACGGGTGCACACCAGCCTATATCTATGAACACTGTCGAGGGGACCTATGTTCATTTGCAAAAGGGTATTTTATTGTTAGCAGAAAATTGCCAGGACCTAGCAGTTATGGATTGCTGCCGTAATGACTTTTCCCACAGTTGTATCTGACGTTATGTACCAGTATTACAGTATTTGTGTTATAATTTATCAGTGTTCTTATGATGACTATTGTTTTATTTTATCGCAGATTTGTGCTCACATTTCCCTTAGTCTGGGTGTCACTTTTAAATGATATGACATTAATGAGGCCATTGTTGAACACCTGATGAAAAATGACACTTTTTCATTATTTCTGCTCTGCAATGACATTTGTATTAGTCTGTTCAAATAAGACATATCCCTTGTATGTTGTGCCCATATTATAATTTAAATTTGGTGTATAAATACTTTGAGTGCATAGTTTTGAGGCGTTGCTGTTTTATCTTCTGAATGTATATGATAAAAAAGCTGCGACATGACTAATCACTGCATTTTCTAGTTTGTAAGCTATATTTCAAAAACAGGATTGTCAGCTTTTTTTTCTTCTTTGAACAGTGGCACTGTTGCCCATAAAATTATGCAGAAATATGGTTTCCGGGAAGGTCAGGGTCTTGGAAAGCATGAACAAGGGCTGAGCACTGCTCTATCAGTAGAGAAAACCAGCAAAAGAGGAGGAAAAATTATTGTGGGAGATTCAGCAGACAAATGTAAGTGGTAAATGTATTTCAGTCTTGGTATAGTGAATAATTACACTGAAAACGTGTATCCATAGTTCTGTCTTCACTGCTTTGTGGTATTTTACTTGTTCGTTAGTTTAAAAGTTAAAAATCACTCTGCTTCTTTACTTCTGGTCCAGCTTTTCATATTACTGGTACGTAACATTTATTTGCCTTTTGTATAAAAAAGAAATAGGTGCCCTGCCTGAAAATCAAGTATTCAGGCTTTGTGTTTTCTTTGTCCCCTTCTGTCTGTAATTGTGAATATTTACTACATGTAGAAGTTTAGTTTTGAAGGATAGTTTTCAAACAGCAATTCTGTTTCCTTTTTATGAAAAAAGACGTTGAAAAAGAGTTAGCATTTTGAACAGCTTTTGTATATTAAGACATATGTATGACTTTAGCTCCCAAACTACTAATTTCCCTAACCTAATACCTTCAAATAGATCCCCTAATTCATTCCTGGTCTGCCACTTAAACATTAAAAGCATAAATAATAAGGTCCGTAACCTGCATGTCCTTTTGGCAGTTCACTCCCCTGATATATTAATAGAAACTTGGCTAAAACCAGCAACTACAGATAATGAGGTATTACCACCAGGGTACAACATACTCAGAATAGACCGTCATACTAGGAGAGACTGTTGCAGAAAAGAGGAAAATCCCAGGATGCAAAAAACTCCCTTACCAGCCTCAGTAAGAAACTGATATCCCTCATAAAATCCTCCAAAGCTAGTTACGAAAATAAAATTGCCAAAGATTCCAAAGACAACCGCAAGGCATTCTGTAACTATGTCAAGAATCTAAATGGCAATGCTTAGATCTGCTCTGAGCTAAAACAGAATGGCATTAAATATACTGATCCCAAGGATATTGCCAATATCCTGGCAGATCGATTCAGTGCCAACTTCACCCCCCTCTCACCTCCTAAATGGCCCATCTCAATACCAGAAGATTGCCAAACTCCAGTAATAACGGCCACACGGGTAAAAAAACGCACTCTCCAAAGCTAAGAATACAGCATCCATGGGACCAGATGACATCCCGGGCTGTGTACTACATGAACTGCAATATGAACTGGCACCTCACCTAAGTGTCATGTTTAATCATAGCCTCACCTCAGGTTTCATGCCCACTGAGTGACGCAGAGCTACAGTTATCCCACCTTGGATCCCAGAAACTACCGTCCCATCAGTCTGACGAGCCTTATCTGCAAGGCTGTGGAGCGTATTATCATGGAACTTATAAACAGAGACATTGGCAACCTTCAAACACTGGACCCCCCCCCCCAGTTTGGGTTCGTGAAGGGCCGATCTTGTCTCCTGAACCTGATTGACTTCTTCAAATTAGTCTCCCTTCTTCAAATCAGTCTCCAGAGCCATGGACAAGGGTAAGGTGGTCCACACAGCTTATCTAGACCTTACCAAGGCCTTTGACACCATCCCTCACTCTGGAATCATAGATAAACTTACTAAGCTGGGCATTAATCCCTACGTCACCCAATGGGTTGCTAACTGGCTTACTGATAGAACCCACACTGTAAAAGTAGCCAACTCCAAATCCAGCTCCAGACAAGTGACAAGTGGAGTACCTCAGGGTTCAGTCCTGGGACCGCTCTTGTTTGGCATCTACTTCTCTGAAGTACAGGCCAACACTAAGGGACTCTGGCTAGCAAAGTTTGTAGATGACTGCAAACTGGGAGCCATTATTGAATCCCCAAATGATGTAGATAATCTACAAAAGGGCCTTACAAAAACAGATGCTTGGTGCCAGAGCCATGGGCTCAAGCTCAATGCCAAGAAATGTGTAGTTATCCCCTTTGGGAAAAAACATGTATATCTGAATTACCGTATAGGTGGCAGTACACTAAACACCGAAAGTGTGATAAGAGACTTAGGGACACAGGTGGACAATGGTCTCACCTTTGATAACCACATCGCCACAACAGTCAGGAAATCCTTCTATGTGGCACACCTCATCACTAAGGGCTTTTCATCCAGAAAAAAGAAGGTCATTGTCCCACTGTACTCATCCCTCATTAGACCTATTATAGAATACAATGCCCCATTTGGTATGTACCTCTCAAGACATCTGCAACAACTGGAAAGGCCGCAGAAATACCTCACTAAAAGAATCACTAGCCTAAAGCAGATGCCTTACGCTGACCGCCTTAAAAAACTCCAGCTATACTCTGTCGCATATCGTCTACTCAGAGGCGATCTCTGCTTAACATACAAGGCCATGTCAAACCCAGAGCTGTTGGACATGCTACACTTAAAGAAATCCCAATCCCTCAGAGCCACACGCTCCAGGGATCTAAACCTTGTCATCACAATAAACAAAACATGCTGGAGGGATAGGTTCCTGACCCAGAGACTCCCCAGACTCTGGAATAGACTGCCCAAACATATCAAGCAGAGCGCCTCTTCAAAAGGAATCTTGATGATTGGATGGGAGATAGGAAATTCACCCTGGGGATCACGTCGGTCGCCCAGCTAGACAGGGGTCCAGGGAAGTAAATACTGCCGGAAGAAATAGTCAGGGAATTGTTATGGCTAGGCATGTATAGGCCCTAGGGCTGATAGCCTAGTACCAACCTATGAACCTATAGGTGGTGGGGTAGCTATACTTTGTAAAACTACACTGAATGTTACTAAGGACTCCTTACAACCACCCAGGTTAATAATGCTGGAGGGATAGGTTCCTGACCCAGAGACTCCCCAGACTCTGGAATAGATTGCCCATACATGTCAAGCAGAGTGTCTCTTTGGCCGTCTTCAAAAGGAACCTTGACGATTGGATGGGAGAAAGGAAATTCACCCCGGGGATCACGTCAGTAGCCCTGCTAGACAGGGGTCCAGGAAGTAAATAGTGTGGGAAGAAATAGCCAGGGAATTGTTATGGCTAGGCTTGTATAGGCCATAGGGCTGATAGCCTAGTTACCAACCTATGAACCTATAGGTGGTGGGGTAGCTATACTTTGTAAAACTACACTGAATGTTACTAAGGACTCCTTACAACCACCCAGGTTAATAATGCAGAAATTCTTATAACCAAACTGCAAATTAACAAAAAACAAATGTGTAAACATAATATGTGGCTACATTCCCCCAGGTAATAACACAAATGCACTAGAAGACATCCGCCATTGGTTATCCAGTATGTATCCCCAAGAAACCATTGTTCTCAGGGACTTCAACATTGACTGGAACACTTGTTCCTCAGAATCTCCTACAACCCACGTAAACCTACATGGGTTTACACAGATCATATCCTCCCCCACCTGGATTGGCAAACCCAATAACAAAGAAAGTATCCTAGACTGGATGCTTATCAATAACCATCCCCATATGTACAAGTCAGGGACCCTCCCTGAAGACCTAAGTGACCACTTTCTTACCTACATACAAGGCTGATAACTCCCACCAGCCCGTCTACAAAACTATAAGAAATAGGAACTTTAACCTCACCAATTTCCAGAATGAACTCCAATTATGTTATTGGTCAGTCCTAAAACAATTATCATTGGATGAAGCTGTACTTGTCATGCTCCTGCTCGCTCTATTAGAATCAGAGCAAAAATTGCACCGTGGCTTTCAAAAGATACAAAACTAAAAATCTTACTTAGAAACAAGGCATGGGCCACTTGGTGGGCCACAAAACCCCCACTAGATCAACTGGTATCTGCAATTAAGAAATGACACAAAGAAATCTGTTACGTTAGACAAAAAAAAAATTGTTACTGCCATCTTCAACAGAAGCAGCAAAACAAACCTCAAAAATTCTGGACAGGAATAAACAAACTTCTTCACCCAGGTCAAACCAACACTCCAACCCCTTCATCTTCCAACCACAAAATCCCAGAAGATGTTGCCAACACATTTAATAGTTTCTTCACAGAGACTATCTAGTCCCTAGCTAGTCATCTAACTCCCAGTTGCTCTAACTCAACTGCTGCTATACCCAATACCCAACTCTCCTTTCAACCAGTACCTATATCACTAATCCGTGTCCTAATTAAGAAATTAAAGCCAAACACCCTATCTGCTGATTTTCTCCCTGCAGAGTATCTACAAAAAGCTGTAGATGTCCTAACATACCCCATCTCCATCTTAATCAATAGAACTGTATCTGAAGCTACCATCCCTTCCATATGGAAAATATCCCATGTTATACCACTCCATAAAGGCGGTATCTCCATTGAACTGTCAAACTTCAGACCCATAACTATTCTGTCACCGCTGGCTAAAATTATGGAGAAGTGCATCCATAAACAATGACTGCACTTATCCAGAACAATCTGTTAGCTAGCTCTCAGCGTGGCTTTAGGCCATTACATAGTACTACCTCAGCCCTCCTCTCCTTCTCTGATGTCATAAACAATAACCAAAATAATAACAAACTAACCTCAGCCCTCTTTCTTGATCTCTCCAAGGCCTTCGATATGGTTAACCACCAAAAACTCATCCATATTTTGAAGGGCTTCTTCTTAGATAACCATGCTCTCCAGTGGTTTCAATCCTACCTCTGTGGTAGAAAACAGGCTGTCCTTTGGCAAGGCAAACACTCCTCCCTTCTACCCATCACCCTAGGAGTCCCTCAGGGCTATATACTAGGGCCCCTTCTTTTCTCTGTCTTTATTAATGACCTACACTCTGTCATCCCAGATGCAACCTGCATTCAGTATGCAGATGACTCCACTTTAATCTGCTCAGCCACCTCCCAGACAAAACTAATGACATTGTCCCAGAATATTTTTAACACTGTTGAAAATTGGCTCTCTAATCATCATGTGATCTTAAACCCTAACAAAACAAAGCTGCTACTTTTTTTCCCCACTCGTAGGTCCTCATCACTGTTCTTTACCATTAAATCTAATAATAGCACCATTACCTCCCCAGAAGCCCAAACTAAACTCTTAGGTGTTATAGTAGATAATAACCTTAAATTTGATATGCATGTCAACCAAACTATCAAAACCATTAATAAAAAATGTGGCTCCCTTTATAAGATTAAACCTTTTCTTACTCCACTTGCTAGAACTGCTATTGCCCATTCCCATCTACTCTCTACCCTTCTCTATGCCTCCCCTTTATTCACCAATTTGAACAAATCTGACCTTAGCAAGCTCTCAAGCTGTTATAACTACATTGCTAGATTTGCCACAGGCACGGCATTTAGGACACACCACTGTCATAAGCTAAATCTTCTAGGGTGGCTTGAATTACCTATCCTACTTCAATACAACCAGCTTATAGTGGCATATAAAGTTCTCAACCAACCTGAAAACATGCCTGCACTTAAAAACATCATTGGCCCCTACAGTAACCTCAGGCCACTTTGCTCATCTGACAGACTGCTTGTTCAAACATTCAAAACCAATAATTCAGCTGGGGACTCCCTGTTTGCCAACTCTGTCAGCAAAACTTGCAACTCCCTTCCTGCCGACCTTACTCTAGTATCCTCACTAACTCAATTCAAAAAAAGTCTCAGGCAACATTTTAAAACACACTGGTTATGTCCTTGTTCTAATCCTGACTAGTTCCTTTCTATAATTGTGTGCCAAACAGTACTTTATACTACATACAAGCTAGTTTAGATACTTACATAAGTTTAATAATGATCGAATGTATAACTTGCTTGACTGAACAGAGTCTGTAAACTTCTACGTTTACAATAAAGCTGTGGTTTTATCGAGTCACAGATCATTTTATTATTACTAGTGTTCGTTCAACTTGAGAGTCTGCAAACTGTTTGCAACATGTTTGATATGATTTTTCCTGTAATATTTTTTCTGTATGTTGTGTTGGAGCTTTTCTCCCCGGGCCTCCGCTGAAAATGGACATGTATCCAGTCGGACTATCCCAGTCAACAAATGTAAAATAAAATAATAAATAAATGTATGTTATCCTGCTTTTATGACCATGGTAGAGAGACATATCCTTGCCTTAGAGCCGTTAGTGTCTTCTTAGTGAGGAGATTTTTGTTCATTGAAGGGTATGGGAGGCATAAACAGTTTTGGACGTTTTTGTATTGTTATGAAACAGTTCTTGCCATTCTTTCATTTTAAAGCTTTTACTTTTGTCGGGTAGTTTGTCAGTGGTGGATTTTTTCAGATTCATAAGTTTCTACAATATTTTTTTGCATAAGGCATAAAAAATTTCAACTCCAGAGCTAAAACATTTCAAGATATGAGAAAACCCTTGGAAAACCTGGAAACAAGACTCTGAAGGGTCTGCCAAATGCTCAGTTTTACCACTGACTAAAATAACCAGCAGAATTAACAATAGTACATCTGAATTAGCATATTTTCAGAGACTCCAGACACTGTTTGAGGCAGTCAAAACCATTTTGGAAATGCATACAACTTGTAGCTGGCTTAAGTATACTTCCAAAAGCATCACAAGATGCCTCAGTCAACAGCAATACCTTAAAGTTACTATGAGACTTTAAGAAAATATTTGCAAAAGCAAGTAAACAAACCAGAATAAATTTTAGTGCTTTTGTTCTTTTGTCTATATGACCTTCCTGCATTTTTTCTATGGTGTTTACTTTTGAGACTTGATATCCAAACCTGCACTTAGTACCAACATTCAGTTCAGTAATACCACTACACCCACTTCAAATACACATTGTCATAAATATTGCTGAACCAATCCTTCTCTTACAAATCAATTAATAAATCTGTTGGTACGCACTATAATTAGTTGTGACCATAGTTGTCATACCCACAACCAAACTCTTAAATAGGTAGTTCTCTGTTGAACAGATCCATTGCTTACATCTTTAACCTTGTACTAACTACTAAAATCTTAGAACTTAAATTTCAACATGCTAAAATTCATCCTGTCCCCCAAATCTTTAAACCCTCTACAGCAGGTGACTGTTCCTCTGTTGTTAACTTCTGTCCATTCACAAAAAAAGTCCTTGAAAAAAATTGTCATTGAATCCTTGAGCATGTCAACAAATACGACTCTTTCACACATTAAAAATCATGGCTTTCAGTCAAGAGTTCATATAGTTAATGCAGTCTTCTCTTTGCCCAATCTGATTCTTACAAGTATTGATAATTCTGTTAGCTCTGGTCCTGTCTTCATTTATCTAAAGTGAGTGTTAACTACAGTTGACCACATTATGCAAGCAGTAATGCCCGACAGGATATATGTTAATGTGTAGTTAACGCCCACCCAAGGGTGTTTTGAGGCCTGATGCCGCAGGCATGGAGGGTTGCAAATACTGTGTTAAATAGCCATGCCGAGAGGTGTGGTCAATCTCTCATCTCCCCCCTCCTCTCGCTCTCTCCACACACTCTGTCTGTCTCTCTCTCTCTCTCTCATATACACACACTTTTCTGTTTTCATGCACACATTCACTAACCCAAGCAGACCGCAACATAAGCACACATAGACACGATCATCTGTCTCTCTTACTTTCATACACGCATACCCTCTCTCACTCACGCATGCGCGCACACGCACTTTATTTTACACTCAGTAAACAGCAGAAGCTCTGCTTAGCTAGTGTAAAATAGCTGCTTAAGCGATCTGTCAGGCATACACTTTCGCACACTAACACATACACACATTTTTTTTAATTTTACTTTTATTTTACACTCTCTAAACGGCAAAAGCACTGCTTGGCGAGAGTAAAATAGTAACTCAGCCGATCTCTAGCTCACACTCATATACACACACTTTCACCTACACCTTTTTACTTTTATTTTATTTTACACACTCTAAACAGCAAAAGCGCTGCTTAGCAAAAATAATGGCGGCCATTCTGCTTTTCTCAGTCCGAGCTCCACGGCGGCTAGATAAGCTGCTGTGAAGCGGCGGAGTCTTTCTTCAGTGGGCATTACTTGTACATTAATACCTTGCTGGAGAAGGCTTGTTCTTCAATCAGGGTACCATGTACAGTAAGCCCATTCTCTAATTTTACTTAATACACACTGCTAAACATGTTTTTGTCAGAGCTAAAGAATGACACAAGTGTACCACTTTATATGCCATGTGTTGGTCTGATGTCAGACAGGGAGGATCTGGAGCTATACTTATGTAGAACATCTGAGAAAGTTCTAGAAATATGCCTGGAAAGCTGGAGAATCCACCTTAGGTGCACAATCTCTTGGTTAAAGAGTACTGCAGCGATTATATCCAGTTTGAATGTTTGCTGTTGTGTGTTGCTTACACAATTCTGTGTCTGTGTGTGTGTATTCTGTGTGTGTGTGTGTGTGTGTGTGTGTGTGTGTGTATATGCTCTATATGTGTGTGTGTGTGTATATATGTATATATATATATATATATATATATATATATGTGTGTGTGTGTGTGTGTTTTCTATTTGTGTGGATATGTGTATATAAATATATATATATATATATATATATATATATATATATATATATATATATGTATATATATATATATATATATATATATATATGTATATATATATATTTCTATAATTGTAGGTTTTCTGCTTATGTTAATCTGTGCTTTTACTGATTTCTCTGCAGTGCCTTCTTCCTTAAGTAACATAATAGCTTTTTTTCCTGATGTTTCCCATAGTACACTCTGTAGCTTCAGACTCTGAAGTTGTTGTACACTGCCCTGTCAGGTAGTATTTACTTTGTATTGAATTACTGTTAATAAGAAGAGTATGTGAACAGGATGTCTAAAATTTTCTTCTAGTTGTATTCTGTGATTTGTGTCTTTTGTCATATGTTTTTAACACATTATAGTAGCCAGATGTCCTTCTATTCCCATGTTGCAGTATTCTGCATATGGGTTTACGCTTGTCTTGTGTACATATGTCCAGTATACAAAAGTTTTCAGTCCCTCTGAGGTGTGTGTGATGTCTGACGCGGCAGAGGGAACTTGGGCCATAAAAGTGATGTTGGCACGCACCAGCCCTCAGAACTTTTCATCCGCCAGCTGTTACCGCTACCGCTGACATCGGATTCTTCTAAAATCCGATAAGTACCCCGTTTTCAGTCCTTCTTTAAACCTGTATTGCCTTTTAATGTCACCCAGAAAGGGGAAGTGTTAGTGCAGCCGCCAGATCCCCCACAAGGGAGTCCACAATAAATCACTCTTCTGTTTCGGTTGGTCGCATGACCACAAGGCCTGCCCTGTTTGCCAGGTATTTGTACCCAAGACCCTCCACAGCTGCTTAGATACGTTAAGCCTTTATCTAGAAAACCAGCTCCTTAAGCAGATGACATTAGGGATGGAGGGCACCTCAGATGTTCCTTTGGAACCGCCAAAAAAGAAGGCCAAGACCCTACAGCCTTCTTCAACCGCTGAGCCTCTTCCATCCGGTCCTCAGCCTGTGACCGACTTCGGCCTGGTAGAAGAATCCGGATTCGCCATATTGGATAGAGCGGGTACCGACGTGGATGCTGCACAATCCCTCGGTGAGAGCACGTCCACTGAGGCTATACCGCCATTGGCTTCCGATCCCAGGGGGGGACCAGCGTTTTCCAAAGGGCCGTCTAATCCCTCCTATCCTTTAAAGTCTCCAGACCCCGGGCCTCAACAGACATCAGCTAGGCCCCTTAAAAGAAAGGAAAAGACTAATTATGTCTCTCCTTCTCCTGAAAGCATGAATGATTGGCAGGCTTTTATTCAAAGCCTTTTTAGTGCTTTCATGGCCTTGAGGCCTACCTCCACTTTTGGTGCTCCCACCCCCCCCCCCCCCCACACACACACACACTCCTGAGCGCTATAGGCCTTAGACCACACCACTAGGGAAGGGGAGGATTCCTCAGATTCCTCAGAAGAATTACTGTCTTATACTTCACAGATTTTATCTCTTTTGGGGTGTGGCTCCTCAAAAAAAGATTCTGGGGACCCTGACTCCCCAGCTGACGACTTAACTTTTGGAGAAACTGTCTCCAAGATGAAGCAACCCTTCAAATGGGAATCCTCAGAAATGACTAAGGTCCGAAAAAGATATGACCTTATCCAGATGGAAACCCCAAGCCCATCTGCTGTTCCACCCATCCTTCCTGCCTATTTTAGATGCCTTCTCCTCAGCATCTCTTAACCGAGACTCCCACCCCCCCTGCAGCACGCAGACCAGACAGACTTTACAAGGTGCCTGACACCGCTAAGCACCTGCTTGTGTCCACCTGCTGACCCAGCCACTGTATCTTTACCTAGGACAATGCCTCTAAGCTCCTGCCCACTACCACCATCCTCCCTGCTGACAAAGACAGCAACATGATGGAACGTTTGGGTAAAAAGATCTATACCTCTGCTACCTTGTCTTTCAGAGCTACAAACTATAAAACTCATATGGCCAAGTATGCCTTATACCTTCTGGAATCTGCCTCTAAACACCTGGCAGATATTCCAGACTGCCCTGCCAAAGCATCACTGTCCTTCCTCCTGGCCCTCTCTTCCCAGGTCACCAGACATTCTATAAAGTGCGGTTATGATGCTGCCGAATCCTCATCCAGGTCAACAACATCAGCTTCTGCCTTATGTAGATACTCCTGGCTTCGCCTACAACCACTGCTTGATGACTTCAGGGCAAAGCTTATGTATGCTCCCCTGGACAATACGGCATTATCTGTCACCAAGGTAGCTGACCTTTTCAAGTCCCTTCAGCAAAAAGGAAAAGAAATGCAGGACCTGAAACATTTGCTGGTTTCTCCCATACCGAAGTTCCAAAGAAGCTGTCCTGCAAAACCTAGTTTATCAGGAAGCACTCTCGTCCTGCTACTCCTTCAAAGCCTAGAAAGCCTACAAGAAAACAAACTCCTACAGCTAGAGCACCTTCCTCCTCTAGACAGGCAGGTAGCATCTGACTAACTGCCACCCATACCACCACCACCACTTACTTCTGTACCACTGTCAGCTCAACTCTCTCACTGCCTCCCTGTATGGACCAAGCTCACCTCAGACAAGTGGGTCCTGTCCATACTACAAAATGGTTACTTCATGTCATGGATCTCCCATCCAAAAAGGAGAGGTGTCCCACAACCACCTTCTCAACAGTTGCACCTCATGCAACCAGTCCTCCAGACTCTTACAGCTCAGGGCACCATTGAAACAGTCTCCCCAGCTGCAAAGGGAAGAGGATTTAGACCTCTCCCACCTCAACCCTTTCTTAAAGATCCCTACCTTCAGAATGCTGATCCTCCCAGCCCTATTCCCCCTCCTGATCCCCCAAGGGTTCATGGCAACATTAGATATAAAGGATGCCTACCTCCACATCCCAATAAAACCTACCCACAGGCAATACCTGAGGTTCTTGGTGGGTTCTTTACACTTAAAATTCACTGCCTTGCCTTTTGGACTCTCCACTGCACCCAGAGTCTTCACAAAATGCTTGGCCCCCGTAATTGCCTTTTGCAGAACAAAGGGAATACAAATATTCCCTTACCTGGATGACATGTCGATCCAGGCTGTCAGCCAAGAGACCCTCCAGCTGCACATACACATGGTAGTGGCCCTTCCACAGTCCCTGGGATCTCTACTAAATTTTCCAAAATCCCAGCTGCAGTCAACCAAAGACTGTCTTCTTCGGGTTCAGAATATGCTCAGACCTCATGGTAGCATACCTACCATCCCCTAAAGTGAGTTCCTTGACAGAATATCTTCTTCTGGTCCTTCACTCCACAGAGTTGACAGCAAAGCAGTACCTCAGATTTGTGGGCTACATGGCAGCCACCATCCCCATGCTACCTCTAGAAAGACTGCTTATGAGAAAGTTACAGTGGTATCTTCGATCAGTCCGGACACAGCTGTCCCACCTCTGGAGCACAGGGTGCCTCTTCTCCCTTGCCTGGAAAAGGAAATACAGTGGTAGTTGGAACAGGTGAACCACAGTCCAGGTCTCCTCTACAACCACCTCAGCCCACACAGGTCATGCACACAGATGCCTCAGACTTGGGCTGGGAAGCAACTCTGGGCAATCAAAAGTGCAAGGCCTGTGGCCAAAACCTCACAAACTGGAACACATCAACCCTCGTGAGATCTAGCCCTCCAGGCCTTTCAACCTTTTCTCCAGCAGGGGCCTCTGAAGATGTACACAGACAACACCACTGTGGTGTGGTATCTCAACAAACTGGGAGGGACCAGGTCTTACCTGCTCTGCAGACTGGCCCTTCTGGTATGGGAATTTGCCACCTCACAAGGAATCACCCTAGAGGCAGTTTACATTCCCTCTCTTCACAATTCCCAGGCAGATTATTTGAGCAGGACCATCACAAACAGCCACGAGTGGATGCTTCTGAGAGATGTGTTCTTGGATCTGGTCCACAGGTGGGATACAACTCAAATAGACTTGTTTGCTTCCAACATCAACAGGCAATTTACTGGTTTCTGCACCCAGGGTGCTTTCGTTTTTGAGTTTCGCATGCTCAGGCCTCTGTGCCTAAAAAACAGATAAGAATGTCTGAAGATCTTACAACTTGGGGAAGCCAACCTCCCCCTTCTAAGAAACCTAGGACTGATGTTGTTTATGAATCTTCTGACCAGGATTCTGATTTTTCTGATGATCTGGATTTGCCCTTATCTACTTATAAGGATTCTGATACAGAGAACTCTATTCCCTCTGCTTCCCCTCCAGAGGGTTTTTCTTTTGGTGAAACCTTACATACTCTAAGGGAGCATTTCCACTGGGAAAGCCAGGATTTTTCTGATTCAGAAAAGAGGCTTAGAGATTTCTTACTCCTGCCTCAGCATAGGCCTTTAGGTATTCCTCCTGTACTAGACATTGTTGATGCTTTTTCAGAATCTAGTTTGGCCCCTGATTCTTTGCCTCCTGCTCCCAGAAAACCCGACGGATATTACAGGGTTCCTGATTCACACGGATCCAGAGACCATTTCACAGGGACCCAAGGGCATTAAGGCTTCTACTGTTAAAAATCCTACCCCTTCTGAAAGAGACTCCAGGGCGCTGGATAGATGGGATAAGAAGGTTTACACTTCTGCAACCTTGGCCATTAGGGTTTTAAACTGCCAGTTTCCTATGTTAAAGTATTAGCAACATGTTATTGGAGTGCTTAAACAGAAAATGATGTTGATTCCTGACTTTGCGGAAAATAAGGAATTACAGGATTTAATGCATTCTGCTGAACAGGTTGGAAAACATACTTTACAATGTAGATTTGATTCATTAGAGGCCTCTTACAGGGCTGCTGTTACTGGATCTGTGCTCAGAAGGCATGCTTGGCTTAAGGAGTAGTCTTTGCCTGATCATGTTAAAGCTAAAGTGTTGGATGCTCCCTTAAGTCAGGACTGCCTGTTTGGCAACAAGGCTGAGGAAGTTCTTAAAAAGATGGAAGATAAAGCTAAATCTATGCAAACTGTTAAATATTTTTTACAAGTTCAGCCTCCTAGATTTAGTAGGCACTGTCCCTCTAAGAATTTGTCCTTTCTTGCCCCTTCCAGGTCTTCTCAAGCCAAACCCAGACACAGCAGAAACCCCAGGTTTCAGTCCCAGGGGACATGCACACGACTAAGCAGTGGGGGGGGGGGGGGGGTTTCCGCACCCAAATCAGGGAGTAGTAAGACCCCCCCCTATGGAAAACTGTCTCAATGACTTGCTTTTAAAACTTCCAAGCACTTCCCAAATGAGTACTCCTTTAAGCAAAAATATTGGTCTGCAGGCCAAAAACTGGGAACTCATTACCCAGGACCATTGGGTTTTAAATGTAGTGTCCCAGGGATACAGATTTCACTTCCACACCTTACCAACACCAAGCAGGTGGCCAGATGTACCCCCAAATCAGTGGGCGGAGGCCCAAAATCAAGTAGTCTCTCTCTCTTAAGCATGGGGGTCATTCAGTTGGTACCAAAAGAGGAAAAGGGACAAGGTTTCTATTTGAGACTTTTTCTGGCACCCAGAAAAGGCAATACGTGGCATCCTATCCTGGACCTTTCTACTCTAAATACCTTTGTGGTGATTCCAAAATTCAAGATACTGACTCTTCACCAGCTGCTGCCTGTGCTAGGCAAAGATGCATGGTTGGCAACACTAGACTTAAAAGAAGCATACCTGCACATCCCTTTCAGGGAGTCTTGCAGAAGATACCTACACTTCAAAGCAGGCTACATGCACGATCAGTTCTCTGCACCACCCTTTGGCTTATCTACTGCGCCCAGGGAATTCACAAAGTGCCTAGCTCCAGTCATTGCATTCTGCAGGCAAAGAAATATTCAAATATATCCATGCCTGGACGATTGTCTAATTCAGGCAGAAAGCCAGGACATTTGAATCATCTGGCCTTTGTTCAATGGGTACTGACTTGTCTGGGGTACACCATAAACAAAAATGAATCACACCTGGTACCCTGTCAACAAAATATATTCCTGGGAGCAAGCCTGAATACAACTTCCCAGATGGCTTTTCTTCACGCCAGAGAAACGGATTAATTTGACAACCTACTTCAAACAAGTGGCCACAAAAACCCAGTTATCTGCAAGGCAAAGACTGCAAGCCTTGGGGTTCATGGCCTCCTGCATTCTTCTAAGTCCATATGCAAGGCTGCATATGAGGAAACTGCAATGGTATCTCAAAAGCCTATGGTGTCAACATTCACAGGATCTAGAAGCTATGATTCCTGTCATACCTTGCCTACGCCTAGAGCTCCTTTGGTGGGCAGAGGCCTTCCACCAAAACAAGGGACTACCATTCACTCTACCCCCTGCTGCCCAAACCTTAACAACAGATGCATCAGACTATGTATGGGGGGACTCACCTGGCAGGGAAGTGCATTCAGGGCAAATGGAACCCAAGTCAAATGCACCTACACATAAATCAGAAGGAAGTGTTAGCTGTACAGAATGCTCTGACAGCCTTCAAGGACCACATTCTTCCAGGACAACTAATGGTAAAGACGGACAACACCACAGTCATGTGGTACATAAACAAGCAGGGGGGTACACACTCCTACACCCTCTGCAGACTAGCCATAGCATTGTGGAACACAGCCTTGAGCTACCAAGTAAATCTACAAGTTCAATTCCTGCCAGGAAAACTAAATACACTGGCAGGTGGACTAAGCAGAAACCTCATGGACCCACACGAGTGGAAACTGCAACCAAGGATTTTCAACATGTTGATAAGCAAATGGGGGAGCCCAGATATAGACCTGTTTGCCTCCCCCCAGAACCATCAATTGGACAAGTTTTGCACAAGGATTCCCCATAAACTAGCATGGAAAGTGGATGCTCTATCCTTCAGCTGGAAAAACCTATCAGTTTATTCTTTCCTCCTCTGCCTCTGCTCTTCAAGGTACTACTAAAGATCAAACAGGACAAGCCAAGGACGATTTTAATTGCACCAGACTAGCCATGCCAACACTGGTACCCCCTCCTGCGCAGTGTCACACTTGGCCCCGTGGCACCTACCTCAGACTCCGTCTCTGTTGTCTCAGCAGAAGAACCAGATTCTGCACCCTCAGCTGCAAACCCTGAACCTAGCAGCCTGGCAAATTACCTGATCTCTCATTTACCACCCCTCAGTAAATCAGTGATGGATATCATTTTAGAGGCTAGGAGGCCTAGTACTAGAAAATCTTATGCTGCAAAATGGAAAAGATTTTGTACCTGGAACCAATCTCAAGGGATGAGCGCAGCATAGCCCAATTTACCTCAGATTCTACAATATTTACTGAGATGCTTCATAAGGGCTTGTCCTTTTCCTCCAATCAAAATTCATGCCTCAGCCGTTTCAGCTCATTATAGCACAGATCCTCCCCTCTTCTGTCACCCACTGCTCAAGCAGTTCCTCAGAGGGGCCAAAAATTTAAGGCCACCGAGGAGAGCTCCATCTCCACCCTGGGACCTTAACTTTGTCTTGGAGAAACTCACTCTTCCTCCTTTCGAGCCAGCTGCTACTGCAGATTTAAAATTCCTTTTCTGGAAGACAGCTTTCCTTTTAGCAATCACTTCTGCAAGAAGAGTATCTGAGTTACAGGCCCTTATGGCAGTGGAGCCTTTCATCATCTTTCATGCGGACAGGGTATCCTTCAAAACCAATCCCTCCTTCATGCCCAAGGTGGTATCCAGTGTGGCTCTTTGCCTGCCTTCTTTCCCAACCCACAGAACAAAGGGGAACAGATACTGCACTCCTTAGATGTGCACAGGCAACTTAGATTCTATTTGGACAGGACTAAACTGCAAAGGAAATCTGAACAACTGCTGGTGGCATTTGCTGCAGGGACAGAGGGGAAAGCTATTTCAAACAAACCATTTCAAAATGGATAGGCCACTGCATTCATTTCTGCTATAAGCACCATGGAAAACCTGCCCCACAGGGCATCAGACCCCAGTCAACCAGGGCTGCATCTATCTATACAGCCTTTCTCAGGGGCGTCCCTGCAAGGGACATCCTAGAAGCTGCAACCTGGAGTTCTGTGCATACTTTCACCAAGCATTATCAATTGCCAATTTTCTCTAAATCTAGAGCTGGTTTTGCCACTGCAGTCTTGCAGGGCCTTATAGCTGGTCCTAATTCTATTTAAATTCCTCCTCCCAACCTTAGCTTTGGGAATCTATCCAAATGTAATGACTGCAACAGTAAAACATGAAGAACATAGTACAGTTATGTACACTTACCATAAATGTAGATGTTTGAGTGTGTTCACTGTTGCAGTCCTGGTTACCCTCCCTCCAGTCCCCTTTTGTCTTTTGGCTATACCTCTACTCTCACTTACTATGCTAAAAAAGCTTTTTGGTGTATTTGCTTTTCTGTTGGAGGTTTATCCTTGTATTATAGATTTAATTGCTTCCCATTAGGGGGGCACCTGACATCTGGGGCAAGAAAAACTGATGTAATGGCGTCTGCTGCATGTTTTATACCCCTGACGTCATGGAAGAAGGGATAGCAACCGAAGCAGGACCCAAGACTTTGTTAACCAGGCCGATTGAGGGCTACAGCAAGCAGATAACCCAAATGTGATGACTGCAACAGTGAATACACTCAAACATCTACATTTATGGTAAGTGTACACAGCTGTACTTTCCCCTTACGTCTTCAATTGTCCAAGGGCATTCACCACAAGTTATCCCCCAGTGTGGACCTTCTCACACAACACAAGGGATCACTGATTCACTCGCAGTGGCAACTTTTAAACCTCACCCTGTGGCTGATTGGATTCTGATCCCCTTCCGACACCTTTACATCGAGGACATGCTCAATGCCTTGCAGGAGGCCAGGAAACCAAATACAAAAAAATTCTACCTTTCTAAGTGGAAAAGATTCACTTCTTGGTGTCACAAAAGGCAACTGGACCCACTTTCTAGTGAACCACATATAGTCCTGTCTTACCTGTGTGAGTTGCTGCAGACTGGCTTGGCTTACTCCTAAATCAAAGCTCATCTGTCTACAATTTTAGCATGCCTTCCTCTGGACCCCCTTTAGAATCTAGGCTTCCTTCTAAACTTTTTCTTAAGGGAGTACTCCACCTTAGACCCCCAGGAAACCGTGCCCTCTTCCTTGGGATCTTAACTATGTGCTTGAAAAGCTTACGCTCCCTCCCTTTGAGCCAGCAGACAAAGCTTCCTTAAAGCATTGCACATGGAAAACTGCACTGCTAGTAGCCCTGACCTTGGCTAGAAGAGTATCAGAACTATAATCCCTTACAGCTATTCCCCCCTTTCTACTTTTTCACAAGGACAGCGTTACCATTAGAACTAACCCGTCCTTCATGCTCAAGGTGGTGAATGACCTGTCCCTTAACCAGGCCATACATTTACCTGTTTTTCCCCCATCTCACAGAGGGACAGTGAGAGGGTAATGCACTTCATAGATGTGCATAGACAGATCAGGTTTTACCTGCATAAAACAAAGACTATCAGACAGACGGACCAACTATTCATGTCCTTCCACCCTAGAGCACTGGGGAAGGCAATGTCCAAGCAGACCATTTCTACTGGATCTCCAAGGACATCACCTTCTGTTACCAGTTCCATGGGAAATTTCTGCAAGAGGCAGTTAAAGCACATTCTACCAGAGCCATGGCTTCCTCAGGAGCTTTCTTTAAAGGCCTGGATACCTCCACTATCCTAGAGGCAGCTACTTGATCTTCTGTTCACACCTTTATGAAACACTACAAATTTAATCACATTTCTAGATCCAGGGCAGAGTTTCCCAGGGCTGTCCTTCACAGATTCCTGGAATCTGCCTTTAGACCCCCCCCCCCATGAAAGTGAGCTATGGCACTCACCCATATGCAGAATACTGCAACATGGGACTAGAAGGGCATAGAAAAATTGTGTAAAATCTTACCATAACTATAGATGTCCTTCTCTTCCATCTTGCATTCCTTTCCATCCACCTTTTCCTCTTTTTAAGCTACCTTTCCCTATCCAGGTGGCACTGGACTGGCATTGCCCTTATTAGGACTGGCTCCGACTAGGGCTTTCAGTTCTGAGGGCTGGTGCATGCCAATGTCACTTTTATGGCCCACGTCAGACATCACACGCATTTCAGAGGGACTGAAAATTTTTGTCTACTGGCCGTATGTACGCAAGACAAGAAGAGTAAACCCATATGCAGAATACTGCAACGTGAAAAAGAAGGATATCTGTGGTTATGGTAAGATTTTATGCAACTTTTCTTTCTTATTCACCTGCAAATTTGTGCGCAAGTTTAACTTTTTAAGAAGCTCATGTTGTGTAACAGTTTGTTCACTCCTTTACTGTGAGAATGCACATTCAAAGATCTGCAAGTTTCCCAAGGTTTTGCAAGTTTATAGTCTGAGAAGGAGGATGATTATAAAGCTGTAAATAGAGAAATGTAGTAAAATAACTCTAAATCTGTTGAGAGGGAAGGGAGAAAGAGTTTCAAGTACCTTGTTGGATGGGTTGTCCTTGTGCCATAAACCTTAAATTTGATGGGTAAAGAGTTGTGGGTTCCTGAATGATTAGCAGGTTTATGTTCACACTGGGGGGAGAGAGTACAGCTGTAAATATCAGCGAATAGTGCAAAACTGTAAATCACCTGATCTTCCTTAGGTTTTTGATCAGAGTGTGGGGTTGCAAATACCTTGTTAAATAGGTTCTGTGGCCAGAAGTCGTAGTGTGATGGAGAAGACGAGTTAAGTAGTAGAGAGACAATTTCCTAATGCAAATGTCAGTTTTATTCATATCCATCATGTTCTGCATTGAAGAAATGAATTAGTAGAGAAATGCCAAAGAATGGTTGAAAACTGCTGAATCTTTTTATACATGGCAGTGTGGGATAATTTTATAAGGAGAAAAAATGTACTAGTGAAAAAGAAAAAGTGGCTGACAAGTAACCTTTTAGCATTTAGTGCAGTGTAAGACTGATAAATGGAGGGTTACTAGTTTTCCTACTTTTCACATGCCAGTCCTAATTTGAGCTTATGTTCTGCAAAAGTGTGTGTATGTATAATACATATGTGTGTCCGTGTCTGTGTCTCAAGGTTAATATCATGTCAATTTAGTGAAAATATATATATTTACTTGCTTCTTGGTACTGCAGCTGAAACATCCTGCTATGTAAACCATATTCTTGAGCATCACCATAATAATGTCTTTGCTGTCCCCAGATTCATGCCCAATGAATATTAATTTTACAGAAACAGTAAAATATGTGGAAGATTTTTTTTTAAATGGCCTTTGGCAAATTGTTCATCTCTGACAAAATAGGGGAAAGTTATAAGACTTTTGGAGTCAAAATGGGCAAATATCTCCTCTTCATGAAACTTTTTGAGATATTGTTAACATTAGAAGTCAGGGCCAGGCACAGACTCTCAGATCAGATAGCAGCACCAAACAGAGCTAACAGAATGGATAGGGCTCTCACTGACAAATGACGTCTTCATAACTTACAAGGATGATCATGCTACTGTTTCTGTTTCCATAACATTTTAGAATCTGAAACGGTATATTTACCATCTTAGAAAATATAGAGTGCTTGAAAAATGTGGTAAGAAAGTATATACTTCCAGTATCTTGACTACTTGAGCTATAAACTGTTTAGCCCATAATTTGCAAAGTTCCCCTTTTTTAAATCAGGTTCAGGAAATAACACAGAAATGACTAGATAGTGGAACTATTAATAAGCAGCTCTTAAAAAATTTCAAACCTACTTCTTAATCCCCAGTAAAGTAAAACTGATGCTCTTCACCCCAAAACATGACATGTTGTGTAGTCCAATCTCACCTTCATTTTTACATATGGTTCGGGGCCGATTTTCTGCTCCGATTCGGCCGATTTACAAGCTCGAAGACTTCTGGTTGGCTCGTGGCTAAGCAGGTATCCCATAGTTCACCCGTACAAACCCCAGATCTTGTTTGCCGCGTCGACTAGTTCAGTTGTGCATCTCTTGGCTCTGGTTGTCAAAATTCTTCTATTTAAATTTTGTATTACAGCTTTTACAGTGTTGTAAGATGCTGTTATCCTAGGCAGTAGTGTTGTTTGCCATTTTCGGTGCATTCTTAGCTTAAACTTGTTGTTAGTTTGGTATCCTTTGTGTCAGTTTAGAGTTCTTTGTAGGCACCATTGAGCTTTTTTCCTTATCCGGTAGTTTGTTGGTTTGTGGCAGTTTTCTGCTGATAGTTAACAGGGGCTCCTGTTATTCTGTTGTTTTTTTCTAGACCGTTATTGGCAGCTTAGTTTCCTTAATCTGAGATTGTATTTTTGGTGGGGATCTGCTGGTTATTTGCCAAGGGTTGGAGTTCCTCCCTTAGTTGTTTGTTGTTTGTCTTTCGGCTTTTCCTGGTTAGGGGTCGCCACAGCGGAACTCCGGTCCGCTAATGATTGGCAGTTGGTTTTTATGGTGTCAAGTTGTCAGCCCGACGCCCAACCTTCAACGAAGGCACGCCCATTCAGCTCATGTCTTTCGAACGCCCACTCGACTGTGGGGAGGACATGCAGACTCCACACAGAAGGCACTCCCAACCCAAGCTGAGAATCGAACGGGAAAACCTCTTGCTGTGAGGCAACAACACTACCGCTGCACCACCGTGGAAGCGGAGTTCCTCCCTTAGTACGTTAGTTATTTTCTTCAAATTGTTACCACATAGAGTTATTTACAGTTTTCTGTGTGTGTGCATTTTCTGGTCTGTTTAAATTAGAAGACCTAGTTTCTGTTCCACCGAGCTAGGCCCGTTTAAGTTAGAGGACCTAGTCCTCTCCCCTTCTTCTTATTCTTCCTTTCCTGGGTGTTGTGTGTGGGTGGAATGTCTAAGGAGAGTAAGGAGCACAATCCTTCGGGTTATAAGTGCATGAAATGCTCCCAAAAGATGTCTTTAACAGATGGCCACAGTAGCTGTGTCTACTGTTTAGGGGCCATCCACCTGCAGGAATCATGCTTGTTCTGCCATGTTTTCTCTACTAGGGTGTTATAGGAGAGAAAGAGCAAACTTATACTCAAGGGTCTACTAAAACCATCTTTTGAGGAAGTTCTATCCAGTTCTTCGGCTTCCTCCAAATCTGGCAAATCTAAGTCTTCAAAAAGGCCTTCTCCGGCGCCGGCTGGTGTCTCAGAGCCGCCTTCTAAACAGTCAAAATCTGCCTCCTCGACTTCACTGCCTTTGGAGCCTAAGGTGAGCACCATTGTGGTGTCAGGGTCGGTTCCAAGTGTTTCGGAGCCGATCTCGGAACCAATTGAATCAGCAATTGAATCTGCTACTCAGAGCTGGTCTGTGGATTCCCTACCGGTTTCCGTGTTACTGAAGTCTCCAGTGCCCCCTAGATCAAGATCCCCTACTATGTCTTCCAGTTCTTCCAGGAGCCTTTCAGAAGATGATGTGGAGAGGGTAGTGTTAAGACTCCTGAAGTCGTCTGCTTTACCAACATTATTGTTGGCGCTGAGCCAGTCGTCTCCGGAGCCACTCGATCCAGCTTTGCCCTTGTCTATTCCTCCTCCGAGCCATGTTGGCCCTTCGGAGCTGGAGTGCTTGGTGCCACTGGAGATACTATCGGTTTCAGCTGTTTTGTTGCTGGGTTCAGCTCCGACACACTCAGTGCCGTCCGTCATGTCCAGGGGATGAAGCTCTCCTGTTGGTGCCGACAGGGAGGGTTGGAATCGATCTTCGGTTCCGAGCCTTCCTCTGTGTGTTGGCCAGGGTGAGCTCAGACCCTGCATCTATCTTGGAGCCGACGGCTCTGGCTCCGACGTCAACCTTTGTCTCTTCGGAGCCAGAGAGGTCGGCATTTGAGATGATGAGGAGCATGCTGTCTCATTCTTCAGCCCCTACCAATTGTACCAGCACTCTTCCCCCGAGAGCATCCACTTCGGTCTCAGCCCCTAGTCCCTCCGGAGACAGCAGTGACCCTCAGCCTCAGGAGCCATCGACTGGTGGCCCCCACTCTTCCAAGGCCTCCCCGGAATGCCCTTTCGAGGAGCCTCCCCGAAAGAGGCTATGTAAGAGGAAGCATGTTGACTCCCAGGATGAGTCCTTGACATCGGACACTGACTTTGAGGAGTCTGAAGGGTCCCCAAAGTCGTCCTCTGATGATGTCCCCTTCATGGACATCTTGGAGATTCTTAAGCAGAGGTGCGACTGGCCCACTGTCAGCCCTTCTGATGAGGAGTCAGTGTACCTGAAGGCTTTTGGGTCTCAACCTTCTGCCACTTGGGTGTCTCTACCTTTTGACGAAGTTATGGATCTAGTTGAAAGGTGTGGGATACTCCTAAAGCCTTGGAGCCAGATGTTCATCGTGTTTCACTGTTGCAGTCATTACACTTGGGTTATCCTGCTGGCAGGCTACCCACAGTCGGCCTGAATTCCAAAGTCCTGGTCCGGCATCGGTTGCTGTCCCCTCTTCCCTGACTTCAGTGCGCCAGGGGTATTTGAGATGCAGCCAGCGCGATTTTCTTCAGTCTTTCTTGCCACGCGGTGCCTGAAGCAAAAGCAGTTCGCAAGCACCGGTAGGCCGACTCCTGAGATTTTCGAAATTGAATTTCAGAACCGAAGTCTTCAATAAAGCTAATTACCCCGTTGGGGAAACATTTTCTTGCTCCAGATCGATGTCAGTAAAAGTTAACAATTGTATTTCTTGTGGGAAGTAAATACCTCATAAGGATTTTCACTCTTACTGTATTCCTTGCCTAGGCCCTGACCACGACGTTGCTAGTTGTCGGTTTTGTGCTAGATTCAACCAACGCACTATTAAGCGTCGGTTTGATTTTGCTTTACATTACTTTGGCTGAAGGTTTAACTACATAATGCCGTCGGAACAACCGACAACCGGAATTCATAAAAAACGCAAAGACAAAGAAAAGGACAGGCATCCGAGGTCCAAAACCGACGACGAAGCCTCTTCTAGGCCAGTCGCAGGTTCTCAGTGAGGTGCTTTCACAGCCCCTGACACCCGCTACCTCAGAGCCACAGGCCGCCTCCAACTCCCACGTGGAGACAACTAGGCCTCTGGAAACTCAAGGTATTGGGCCTACGGAAACTATTCCCTCAGATGGGCTTCTGAGGGTGTTTTCAGACCTACACAGCTTACTATCAAGTCCACTTCAGCAGCCAAGACAAAGTCTAAAACACCACTATAGACAAAGAAACAAGTACAGCATTCTCCTGGACAGTCATCCATGCCAAAGAAACAGATGCTTAAAATGGCCGAGGACCTAATTACTTTGATCAGGGGTTCCCGTACCCCTCCTGATAAAAGGCCTAGGCAAGACACTGACTATGACTCTTCTGACCAGGTCTCTATTTCCTCTGATTCCTCTTCAGAACAGGGATGTTCTCTTCCTCCCTATGAGGACTCTGATGCTGAAGAATCTATCCCTTCAGCCTCTCCTCCTGAGGATTACTCTTTTGGGGAAACCCTGCACACCACGAGGGAGCATTTCCATTGGGAGAGCCAGGATTATTCAGAATCCAAGAAAAGGCTCAGAGACTTTCTTTTACTGCCTCAGCACAAGCCCCTTGCTATCCCCCTGTACTAGATATTGTTGATGATGTTTTTTCAGAATCCAGTTTGTCGCCTGATTCTTTACCCCCTGCACCAGTTAAGCCAGATAGGTACTACAGGGTCCCAGACTCTCATAAATTTCTTTATAAAAACCCTGCTGCTGACCCAGAAACAATTTCTCAGGGTCCCAAGGGGGTCAAGACTTCCACTGCAAAAAACCCTGTTCCCTCTGATAGGGATTCTAGAGCACTGGATAGATGGGGAAAAAAAATTACACTTCTGCTACTTTAGCTGTAAGGGCTTTAAACTGCCAGTTTCACATGCTTAAATATCAACAATACCTAATGTCTTTGCTAAAACAGAAAATGCTTACAAGCTCAGAATGCAGCTGAACAAGTGGGAAAGCATACTCTGCAATGTGGTTTTGATTCATTAGAGGCTTCTTGCAGAGCCGCAGTTACGGGTTCTGTCATTCGAAGGCTTGCTTGGTTAAAAGAACAAAGTTTACCTGATCATGTTAAAGCAAAATTATTGGATGCTCCATTACAGCATGATACTTTGTTTGGTGTTAAGGCAGAAGAGGTATTGAAGAAAATGGAGGATAAAGCAAAATCAATGCAGACGGTAAAGGATTTCTTACAGGTTCAGCCACCTAGATTTAGCAGGAACTGGCCTTCTAAAAATTGGTCCTTTCCAGTGTCAGACAGGCCACAAAGAGGCAGATCTCAGCCCCAAGGCTCATATAGACCTAAACAATGGGGGTACTTCAGCCCCGAAAGGCGGAAAAGACAAATCACAACCTTATAGGAAACAGTCCCAATGACTTCCCTCTACAAATGCCAAGCACTTACCTTTTGGCAGCTCCCTTAGGGGGAAAACTAGCACTTTGCTCACAAAATTGGCACAAGATCACACCTTACCAGGGCCAAAAGGTATGCCAGACCTGCCACAAAATCAATGGGCAGAGGCACAAAAACAAATTTCTGCTCTCATGGACATGAGAGCTATTCAAAAAGTACCACAGCAAGAACAGGGGCAAGGATTTTACTCAAGACTTTTCTTGGTACCCAGAAAGGACAAAGCTTGGAGACCAGTACTGGACCTGTCAATTCTAAATACTTTCCTGGATGTTCCAAAATTCAAAATGTTGACACTGCAGCAACTTCTACCCATGCTGGGCAAGAAGGCCTGGCTAGTTACTTTGGACCTCAAAGAGGCATACCTGCATGTCCCAATCAGACAATCTTGCAGAAGATACCTCAGATTCATAGCTGGCTCAATGCATTACCAATTCTCTGCACTGCCCTTTGGCTTATCTACTGCGCCTAGGGTCTTCACAAAATGCCTGGCACCAGTAATTGCATTTTTCAGACAAAAAGGAATTCAAATATATCCCTACTTGGACGACTGCCTTATTCAAGCAGAGAGCAAGGACATTCTACTAAAGCATCTGGCGTTTGTAAAAAGATTACTAATTTGCCTAGGGTACACAGTAAACAAATAGAAATCAAAACTAGTGCCCTCTCAAGAGATACTATTCCTGGGTGCAAGCTTAAATACAACTGCCCAGATGGCTTATCTCACGCCAGACAAGCAAAGGCAACTGACTCATTACTTTCAAATGATGGCAACAAAGACCCAGCTACCTGCAAGAACAATTCTGCAGGCTTTGGGCTTCATGGCATCCTGCAAATTCCATATGCAAGACTGCATATGAGGAAGCTACAATGGTATCTAAAAAGTGTTTGGACTCAACATTGCCACAGCCTGGAAACAAGAATAACTCTTATTCCCTGCCTACAACAGGAGTTTCGATGGTGAGCACTGGCCTGTCACCAAAACAAGGGACAGCCTTTCACTTTACCCACAGCCAGGCAGACACTAACAACAGATGCATCGGATTATGCCTGGGGAGCACACATGGCAGGAAAATGTATTCAGGGATCGTGGCCCGCGGACCAAATGCATCTACACATCAATCAAAAAGAGATGCTAGCTGTACAGAATGCCCTGACAGCCTTCAAGGATCTACTACATCCAGGACAACTATTACTAAAGATGGACAATACTACAGTTATGTGGTACATAAACAAGCAAGGGGGCACACATTCCTACCCCCTCTGAAGGCAAGCCATGACTTTGTGGAACACAGCACTGACCTACCAAGTACATCTACAGTCACAATTCCTGCCAGGAAAGAAAAATACTCTGGCAGACGAACTAAGCAGAAACCTCATGGACCCTCACGAGTGGAAACTAAATCCACAGGTCTTCAGCATGATAACAAGGAAATGGGGATGCCCAGACATAGATCTTTTTGCCTCCCCTCACAACTGCCAACTACAGAGATTCTGCACAAGGACTTATCACCCACAAGCATGAAAAGTGGATGCTCTATCATTCAGCTGGAAAACCCTAACAGTTTATGCCTTTTCACCACTGCCTCTCCTTCCCAAGGTGCTCCTAAAAGCCAGACAAGAAAAGCCAAAACTGATTCTGATTGCCCCAGACTGGCCACGCCAGCACTTGTACCCAATCCTAAAGAGCTTGTCTCAAGGCCCAGCCTGGACTTTACCTCAAATTCCTCATCTTCTGACTCAACATAACAATCAGATCCTGCACAGCCAACTCAGAACCTTAAATCTGGCTGCATGGCAGATAATATAGCTACTCAGAACACACCTCTCTCTAAAGCTGTTATGGATGTCATTTTGGAAGCCAGGAGGCCCAGCACCAAGAAATCTTATGCAGAAAAATGGAAAAGATTCTGTGCTTGGAACCAGGCACAAGGACTTGAACCACTTGTTCCAAATATTCCTCAGATTTTACAATACCTAACTGAGATGCTGGACAAAGGCCTATCCTTCTCATCAGTTAAGATCCATGCCTCTGCCATTTCAGCTCATTACAATACGGAACCTCCTATTTTCTCTCATCCACTGCTAAGACAGTACCTCAGAGGGGCAAAAAACATAAGACCCCCAAGGAGAGCACCAATACCTACATGGGACCTCAACTTTGTCTTAGAAAAGCTCACACTGCCTCCTTTTGAGCCAGCCAATTCAGCTGATATAAAATTCTTATCATGGAAAACTGCTCTGCTCCTAGCAATAACGTTAGCAAGAAGAGTCTCAGAGTTACAGGCATTAATGGCAGTGGAACCTTTTATCATTTTTCATCCAGACAGGGTTTCTCTAAGGACAAACCCAACATTTATGCCAAAGGTAGTATCCAGTGTGGCTCTTAACCAAACCATTCATTTGCCAACATTTTATCCAAATCCCCAGAATAAAGGGGAAAGACTTCTGCACTCTTTGGACATACACAGGCAGCTACGCTTTCAGAAAAACTGAGCAACTGTTTGTAGCATATGCTGCAGGATCACAAGGAAAGGCTATCTCAAAGCAGACTATTTCAAAATGGATAGGACACTGTATTCGTTTCTGCTATGCACAGCATGCCAAGTCAGTGCCTAAAAATATTAGGCCACATTCTACCAGGGCAGCAGCCACTTCAGCAGCTTTTCTCAGAGGAACACCAACCAAGGAAATTTTGGAGGCTGCAACTTGGAGTTCAGTGCACACTTTTACCAAGCATCATCACTTACCTCTTTACTCTAAATCCAGAGCAGGCTTTGCGACTGCAGTTCTGCAGGGCCTCATAGCCACTCCTAATCCTATTTAGACCCAGCCGCCCTACCTCAGCTTTGGGATTCAACCCAAGTGTAATGACTGCACCAGTGAAACACGATGAACATAGTACAGTTGTGTACCTACCATAAATATAGATGTTCG
Organism: Protopterus annectens; assembly: GCF_019279795.1. Classification (NCBI taxonomy): domain Eukaryota; kingdom Metazoa; phylum Chordata; order Ceratodontiformes; family Protopteridae; genus Protopterus; species Protopterus annectens. The sequence goes on along the minus strand of NC_056745.1, from coordinate 1,542,700,848 downwards.
AGTGTATTCACTGTTGCAGTCCAGATTACCCACCCTCCATCCCCCTTTCTTTGCTGGGACTTATCTATATTTCTCTATCCTATACAACCTATGTGGTGTATTTGCTTGTAGATGAAGGTATTGTTTTTATTTTTCTGTATGTTTTTATAAGCAATATGTATTGCCTACCTTCTTGGGGGCACCTGACATCTGGGGCAAGAAAAACTGAAGAAAATGGTGTCGGCTGCATCTTAAATACCCCTGGCGCACTGACATCAGGGAAGAGGTGACAGCAACCGACGCCGGACCAGGACTTTGGAATTCAGGCCGACTGCGGGTAGCCTGCCAGCAGGATAACCCAAGTGAAATGACTGCAACAGTGAATACACCCAAACATCTACATTTATGGTAGGTACACAACTGTACTTTCCCAGGAGACCCAATAAGTTTCTGTTTGCCCCTCCTGGTAAAGAGTTTTTGGCTAAGGGCGTTCCCATAGATGCCATGGTGGTGGCAGCAGCCACAAAGAAGGAGCTGGCGGAGACTTCTTCCTCTATTCACCCGCCAAATAAGGATTCTTGACAGATGGACAGATTTGGGAGGCGTATCTTTAGTTCAGCGGCATTTACCCTTTGATTGTTGAACTATCTCATTCACTTCACGAGATTACAGAGCAATCTCCTCAAGGAGTTAGGAGATTCTATACAAGGTGCGTGTACTGAGGGAGTCCCTGACAAGATCTCTGCTCAGTTGTCCACCTTAAATTCTATAGTTAACTCCTCCATGTGGCTTCTCTCCTATGCGGCTGATGGAGCGAGTAGAGCAGTGGGTTCAGGAGTTGCCTTGAGTTGTCGCTCCTGGATGCGCATGTGTAGTTTTGCAGAACCATTCAAGTCTACTTTCACCAACACCCCATTTGATGGTTCTTCACTGTTTGGTTCCAAGGTGAAGGACGCACTCACTCGATGTGAGCAAGAAGGAAAGATGCCTTTTGCCTTGGGAGTATGTTTTACTGTTCCCTCTCGACCATACCCCAAAAGTCAAAGGGGCAGTAAAATGTGGTTCAAAAAGTCCCAGAGGGTCTTTCTAGGGACACAGGGTGAATCCTCCTTCAGAGGCAGAGGAGGAGGAGGAAATGGGATACATCGCCCTAGAGGCAGGGACGGTCCGCAGTACCAGCAAGGCCGTGATTCCTTTTGGGGACAGCTTTATCAGCACTCCTGATGTCAGGCCCGACTGCGTTTCTCTGGGGCCGCATTTCTTTGTATTCCGAAGCCTGGCTAAATATCACTCAAGACAAGTGAGTACAAAGAGTTGTTACCAGAGGCTATGTTATACCCTTTTCCTTTCCACCATTTGTTCCCAAGAAGATCCCAGATGTATCACCCAATCACAGGGATCAGGCAACTGTGGAGATCAACAAGTTGCTTTTAAAAAGAGTCATCCAGTCTGTCCCAGCAGACCATATAGGATCCAGAACTTACTCCAGGTTCTTTTTAGTACCAAAGCCAATATTCAACCTCAGGTTAAACGAATCCGTGAAGAAGGACAAGTTTTGGATGGTAACTCTGCAGTCGATACTCACGTTGTTAGGGAAAGACTATTGGATGTGCCCTCTAGATCTCCAAGACGCTTACTACTATATAAAAATGGACAAGGCGTCCAGGAGCTATCAACGTTTCTGGCTGGGAGCCAGTCATTATCAGTTTCGTGCTTTGCCCTTTGGTCTCACCACAGCCCCCAGGGTGTTCACCAAATGCATGGCAGTAGTGACAGCTCACCTGAGACGTCAAGGAATCCAGGTGTTTCCGTATTTGGATGACTGGCTCCTGACCGCCCCCACCAGACATCTACTCCTCCAAAACAGAGATGCCACTATTCAACTTTGTGCTCAGTTAGGGATCTGCATAAACTGTTGCGGAAGGTCAAAGTGAAGTGGGGTTTTTGGCTCCTCGGGACAGTGGCTTCCATATTAGTACCATTAGCCAGGTTGCACTTGAGAATCCTCCAGTGGCTCCTGTCTTCCCAATGGTCCTTCCAATATTTCCTGCTGAGTCATCCTATCCTGCTGACGGATTCATGCAAGAAGGACCTTCTTTGGTGGATAGCCTCCAACCAGTTGATCACGGGCGCCCCCTTTGTTCCTGCCCAACCCGCTGCTGCTGTGACCACAGATGCCTCCCAGATCGGGGGGGGGGGGTTATCTCGGCAGGACTGTCCAAGGCACATGGCAAGAACACGAAGCTCACCTGCATATCAATGTTCTGGAGATGAGGGCGGTGCTCCTGGCGTTGCAAGCACTTCAAGACCTTCTTCCTCTCTGGACTATTGCGATACAGTCAGACAGCATGTCGGTAGTTTGGTATATCAACAAACAGGGTGGTACCAGATCTTACCCACTCTTGTCGGGAGGCCATGCGAGTTTAGAAATGGGCGATTTCTTCCCAGCACTTTCTGGTTGCAACACACATTCCAGGGATGGATAACGTGATGGCCGACAAGCTCAGCCGGGCGATCCTACTGCCTCACGAGTGGTCTCTGAAACAGGAAACAGCGGAACAGATTTTCCACAAATTGGGACAGCCTTGCTGCGACCTCTTTGCCAGCCCAGTCAATACCAAATGCAGCAGCTATTTTTCCCTCATTTCCCCTCCGTGGGAGACACCCAGAGACGTTTTGGCTCACGATTGGCCCATGGGACTTCTGTATGCTTTTCCATCATTTTCTCTCATTTCCAAAGTGATTCAGAAAGCCAGTCAGCTGGGAAGCAAGTTGATCCTCATTGCTCCTTACTGGCCTCGTCAGGTCTGGTTCCCCTTTCTCGAGCCTCTTCTCCTGGATGATCCTTGGATCCTGGACCCAGCTCCAGATCTGTTGACTCGCATGGCAGGTTCGCTACATCCCTCAGTCCATACCCTCAGGTTGACAGCGTGGCTGCTCCAGTTCCATCCCTAGTCAGGCTTCATGATGTATCATCCTCGGTATCACATATTCTTATGTCCTCCCATAAACCTTCAACTTGGAGGCTGTATGGCAGTAAATGGAAAAGATTTTCTATTTGGGCACAGAAAATGAATTTAGATCCCTATACTGCTTCTGTCCCTGTGATTTTGGAATTTCTGTCTGAGCTTTTTCAACAAAGAGCTGCCGCCGCTACTATCAGAGTCCAATTGGCAGCGATTTCTCATTTTCACTTAGGGTTTCCAGATAATTTAATGTCTCATAAGCTATGCAAGACCTTTTTGAAAGGAATCACTCTTTTGAGACCACCACTGCAAGAACCTGTGGCTTCATGGGATTTAAATTTTGTGTTGTCCATACTGACTTCTCTCCCGTTTGAACCTTCCCACTCATCTTCATTGAAATTTTTGTCGTGGAAGACTGTTTTTGGTAGCTGTTACGTAAGCTAGATTGGTATTGGAGCTACAAGTCTTGTCTGTTAAGCCACCTTATTTGATCTTTCACAAGAGCAGGGTGTCACTGCATACTAATCCCTCCTTTGTCCCCAAAGTTTGTTCCCCTGCTATCTTAAATCAATCCATAGAACTCCCAGTTTTCTTCCCTAATCACTGTAATGCAGCTGAACACCGTTTTCATCAGCTGGACGTTCATAGACAACTACGTTTTTATTTACAGCGGACCAAGGAATTTAGGAAATCAGAGCAACTATTCATTTCCTTTTCTGACTCCAGATTGGGCTTACCAGTTTCTAAAGTGACACTAGCTAACTGGATTTCCAGTTGCATAGCCTTTATCTATAATTCGGAGGGCAGACCTTTAGCTTGCAGGATCAAGGCTCATTCTACCTCTGCAGCCTTTCAAGCCAGGGTCCCACTTGATAATATTTGTGCAGCAGCTACGTGGGCTACCCCTCACACTTGTATTACACATTACAAATTGGATTTATCTTCCAGAGGAAGAGCATCCTTTGGCTCCATGGTGCTTAGGAGTATATTCCAGTGAGCCACCCAAGAATAAGGCGCTAGGGACGCTGTCTCATATGTAAAAATGAAGGTGAAATTGGATTACACAAATAAAGAAGTTATGTACTCACCAATAACTTTGCATGTTGGTAGTCCAGCTCACCCTTCATTTTTACCAACCCGCCCTCCTACCCCCATCCTGGAAGATCTGGAGATAATAATAATAATTTGGTTACCTTTGGTTGGAGACCCTTTAGTATTGGTTTGTCTGTTATGGGTTTTTTCTTCTAGTGAGCAGCAAACAAGGTCCTGGGTTTGTACTGGTGCACTATGAGATACCTGCTTAGCCACGAGCCAACCAGAAGTCTTCGAGCTTGTAAATTGTCCGAGTCGGAGCCGAGGATCATCTCCGAGCCATATGTAAAAATGAATGGTGAGATGGACTACCAACATGGAACGTTATGGTGAGTACATAACTTCTTTATCCATCAAAAACACTTTTTCTTGGTTACATCAGAAAATACAGTAATATTAAAATTGAGGTGGTACCACAGATTAAATTACTGGGCATTATAATAGATGCAGTCTTAAATTTGATCAACATATTTTTCAAACAATTAAAAAGACACATCAGAAACTTGTCTCCCTTTACAAGGCAAAACAGTATCTTACATAACCAACAAGAAAAATTCTAGCCTGATCCTCTTTGCTTCCATCCCTCTTATATGCATAACCTATCCTTACAAACCTACAGTAAAATCCTAACTATCCTCCTGTCACAACAAAGTAGTTAAATTTCCTACCTGCACACTGAGCTCACCACTACCAAGCCTTAAAGTAGCTTAATTGGCTAGAGCTTAAAAACTACATTAATGTTCTCAGCTAGTTATAGTATAAAAACATATGCTTTCCTGAAGAAAATGCCCTGCATTAAAAACCATATATTCTGATGTTTTCAATTTTCATTCTATTCTCAACTCTTAGGTTCTGATCCAAACCTTGGATCCGACTCTGCCGTTACTAAAGCTCATGGTGACCAAAAAGCTCTCGAGCTTCTCCCTTACCCATAATGCACCAACTCCTGACATATCTCAGATTTCTTTTTCTTCTTTTCGCAAAAAGATGTGGTCAGCCTTGGCTCTCGCGTTTTCTTAAAGATAAGTGCAGCTTATTTCTCTTAAATATCTCTTTACACGTATATGTATGTATATATATTCCGTTATCCTCTTATATTGTTTTAATTCATGTTTACCATTGTTGGTAATCCATTTCTGTTTTTTTCTGTCTGTTATACACACTAGTGTAGTTCTCATTAACATTGTTAGTATTCATTGTTTTTCTTTCTTTTAGCTTTTATATATAAAAAAAATTATTGTATCTTATTGTTTTTTTTCCCCTTTAGACGCTGGCATGTCTGAGAAAGGACCTTACGGTTTTAAAAAGTGTCTGAAATGTGAGCACAAATTGTCTCTTTCAGACTCTCATACTCTTTGCATTTACTGTTTGAGTCCTCAACGTTTACAGGAGGGCTGTTCAGTTTGTAACATTTTCAATCCCAGGGCTCTTGTGGATAGAAAAAAATAAACTTGTTCTCAAAGGTGTATTGCCATCTTCTTTTGGTAAAGCTATATTTGGTGCTCAGTCCCCCAAAATTAAAGCTAAGGAGTCCTTATCAAAGTCTCTTAAGCCTTCTACTTCCTCAACTTCATCTTCGGAACCATGAAGGAAAAAGTCGAGATCGGATCAGAAAACCTCTCAAAGCCTCTCCCCTTTGGATCCGAAGAACAAATTAGTAGATCCTACGTCCTCTGATACGACAAAGAAACCCACAGATCCCACTACTTCTCCAAGGACCAGGTATTGCCCTACATATGATCCATTGCCTTCCAGGGTTTCCTCCCCTTTTTTGGAAAGGCACTTTTCCAAGTCACCTTCCCGTGCCTCGTCTTGTTTGGCCAGGAGTTTGACTGAGGAAGCTGTGAACAAAATGAGGAGGAATTTTCTCTTTGCACAGTTTCAGATGGGTGTTTTACTGGCTCCTACCCCATCAGGTCAGGAAGTCTGTCCACCTACCACACCACCACTACTTGCTCCTTCTCCGATCTCTGTGGTTGCTTTGGAATCCCTGGAGCCAAACTCTCCGGGTCTGTCAGGCTTGGATCCGAAGATAACTTCATCTTTGGATCCGAAGCTAACTTGAGTGCACTGGCTCTGACATCTTCAGATCCAGACATCTCTCTGAGCTGAAGCTTCCTTGTTAGGTCCGAGGCATTGGAGTCGACTCTGAGGGTTTTGGAGCCACTGGATAGCTCGGCCCCAACTTCCTCCTCAGGAAGTTCAGGTTATGGCCAAGGTCTTCCTTCTGTCCGGGGCAGTCTGCCTTCAAACTAGTGAAGAGAGTATTTCCTGCTCCAACAGGACGGACGAATCCAACCCCCTTGGATCTTCAGTCTAGTTCCCAGATGCCTTTGCAGTTGGAGCCACATAATTCTATGCCAAAGGGCCAGCCAGCTCAGGACCCCGAGACACCCAGCAGGGTTTCACAATCTCTTCCAACACTTCACCAGAGCATCCAGATGAGGAAGTCCCTAGGAAGAGAAAGTGCAAGAGGAGGCACTTGGACTCTCCACAAAAGTCAGTCACTGAGGATACTGATTTCGGTGGGGGAGAAGGGTCCCCAAGATCACCTCCAGACATCTCATTTGGAGACATCCTTGAGATCCTGAAGCAGAGAAGTGGTTGGACCTCCAGAAACTCTTCACCAGAGGAAGCAGAATTTCTGGAGGCATTTGGGGTTGGCCTATCTACCTCTTGGGTTACTCTGCCCATGAACGAGCTCATTGGTTTGGTCTCTTGGCAGGCGTGGAAGGAGCCTGACTCAGTTGAGCCAGTATCTAAGAGGCCAGATCAGATTCTGGCTCCATCTGTTGGGAAGGAATTTTGGAGTAAGGGGGTACCCATCGATGCTATGGTCATGGCGGTGGCCACCAAGAAGGAACTTGCTGAACAAAGTTCCTCTCTTCTTCCCCCTAACAGAGAGTCTAGGACAATGGATAGGTTTTGGAAGCATGTCTGTGTGTCAGTGACCTTTGCTGTTAGGTTGCTGAACTGTTTGCATGTTGTACTAAGTTACATAGGGACTTGATCAAGGATCTTTCAAAATCCCTTTCAGGGACTGTTACTGCTGAGGCTCAGTTGTGTGTGACCTGTCATATGGCTAGCCTCCAATCCATTTTGTATTTATCCATGAGGCTTATTTCGTTTGCAGCCAAGGGTAGTTCATGGGCAGTGGGTTAGGACATATCCATTAGGAGGCATGTGTGGATGCGCTTATGTGATTTTGAGGAGCCTTTCAAGTCCTTGATCGTCAATGCACCCTTTGATAGCAGTTCACTGTTTGTCCCAAAATTGAAGGGCATGTTATCCAGGTGTGAGAAGGATAGAAAGACCCTCTCTGCAGTGGGCATACATTTTTCAACCCTTCAAAGTTCCTTTTCTAGGAATCAACAAGGTGGTTAGAAAATGTAGTTCTAGGGTCCTTTCCAGAACACACATAGAGAAGGTTCCCCAAGGGGCAGAGGGGGGAACTGTAATGGACGGTGATGCCCTCACAGCAGAGCAGGCCCGCAAAACCAAGGATCCAGAGTCTTTCTCTGATAGACTCTATCGGCACTCCTGAAAGGAGGCCAGATTATCCCCCTCTGGAGGCAATTGGGATCGACTTTCCCTGCACTAGGGAGCCTGGCTAGTTACAACAAGAGATACTTGGATGCAGAATGTTGTTTCAAGAGGCTGTATAATTCCCTTTTCCATTCCACCCCTATCTGTATGCAAAATTCCCGATGTTCCACCCAGTGAGAGGATAGAAGCAGCACTCGAAATACAAAAGCTGCTAGAAAGAGTAGTCTAAGAGGTCCCACCAGACCAGATAGAATCCAGAACTTGTCCAAAGTTCTTTAGTCCAAAGAAAACAGGGGACTGGAGACCAATTTTGGGTCTCAGCACTTTGAAGAAGTCAGTTCAGCATACAACGTTTCAGATGGTCATGGTTCAGTCCATTCTAACTTTCCTAGGTAATGACAACTGGATATGCTCGATAGACCTTCAGAATGTGTACAGTCGTATATAAAAATGAACAATCAATCCAGAAGGTATTTACACATCTGGCTGAGAGTCTGTCACTATCAGTTCAGAGCACTGCCCTTTGGCTTCACCACAGCCCCCGGGTGCTTACCAAATGCATGGCAGTGATAGCAGCTCACTTGAGACTGCAGGGATTTTGTGTGTTTCCATATTTAGACGACTGGCTCATTACTACCCCAACCAGGCATCTACTAAGAAGAAAAGAGATCAGGTACATCAAATTTATTCTCATCTGGGGATAACCATAAATTACGAGAAATCTCATTTACAACCAACTCAAACCTTAGAATTCATAGGAGCAATGTTCAGTACAGTATAAGTGACAGCTTATCTTTCTCTCTCAAGAGTACAGACTATCAGATTCTAGGTCAGGAAAATAGTTTGCAGTACAAAAATGTTAGCTCAGTTGATCCTTCAAGCCTTGGGATCAGTGCCAGCTGCCATAATTTAGTTCCCTTGGCAAGATTTCGTATGAAAATTCTTCAGTGGATGCTAGCAGTACAGTGGTCAATTCTTTACCAGCACATGTCAGCACAAATAAGAATCACTCAGGCATGCAAAAGGTACATGTGGTGGTGGATTCACTCAGATCAAGTTTTACAAGGCTGTCTTTTCATTCTACCTCAGCCCAAGTCCATAGTGACCACGGACGCTTCCCAGGCTGGGAGGGGGGGGGCACTTTCTGGGGAAAACAGCCCAAGTCATTTGGTCCCATGAAGATGCCAACTTTTTACATATCAATGTCCTAGAGGTGAGAGCAGTGCTATTAGTGTTGCAGGCCTTCCAGGATGCTCTCCCTTTTGGAACAATTGCGATTCAGTAAGACAGTTTTAGTAATTTGATACATCAGCAAACAAGGAAGGACCAGAGCTTACTCCTTGTGTCGAGAAGCACTCAGAGTGTGGCAGTGAACAATCTCATCCAGCCACTTTCTTGTAACAATGTACATTCCGAGAAGTCCAGTGTGACAGCAGACAAATTGAGCAGGTCCATTCTTCTACCTTGCCCCTTTTTAACCAGCCACTGAATGCGATCTTAAGTAACTATGTTTGTAATGGCCATTACCTCTGCAGAAGAATTTCAGAACTTCAGGCATTGGCATTGAAACCTCCCTACTTGATCTTTCATAAGATAGAGTTACATTACGTACCAGTACGTTTTTACTTACACAGGACAAAAAGAAATCCGGAAGACAGATCAATTATTTGTCTCCTTTGCAGATTTGAAATTGGGCAAACCAGTTACAAAAGTAACTTTAGCCAGATAGCTGACTGTATTTCTCTTGTATATAACAAGTTGAGTCTAACTTTACCAAAACCTGTAAGAGCCCATTCAACTAGGACCATGGCAGCTTCTTCAGTGTTTCTCTCTAGACCTTCCATGGATGACATATGTGTGGCTGCAACCTGGGCCAATCACTCATTACCAACTGGATCGGATCTCGAGGGGTAGAGCATCTTTTCGCTTAACTGTGCTCAAGAATATCCTTCCTTAGTGTCCACCTGTCCCAACAGTTGAGGATAGAATGAAAACTGACAAAAATCATATGAAGTTATGTACTCACCATAACATTCCACCTGTTGTCCTATTTTTCCTTAACATCCAGACCACCAGCCCTTATCACAACAGACTTCTGGAACAATGAGCTACTGTAAGGACACCACTGACATTAATGTTGACCTCCAGATATAGTCCCTTCTTTAGGATTTATACATATTTATATATTCATATGCATGTACATTAGAAAGTATTACGTTATGTAAATCAGCAAACAAGATCTGAGGTATGTTACAGGTTGGTGCATTATGGGTAAGGGAGAAACTCTAAAGCTTTTTGGTTGCCACAAGCTATAGTAACGGCCATGTTGGATCCGATGTTCGGATCTGAACCCAACAGCTGAGGAAGAATGAAAATGGACAACACAGATGGAGCTTTAAGTTGAGTACATATCTTTTCTGTTGCCCTACACCGACACACAAACACACACACACACACACACACACACACACACACACACACACACACACAAAAAGGACCTCCGTTCTGGTGATATATTTCTACTAAGCAGTACTAAAACAAATGATTCATCGGAAGATTTGCTATACTCCTGTTACATCTCCAAGTTTTGGAACACCGTCCCTACCAAGTAAAACTGATTAACAAAGTTCCAAGCTATAAAATCCATCTCAAACAATACCTTACCCAGTCTTGGTCATGCTCATGTTCATCAATAGGTTGAGACCTCCAGTGAAAGCACAAACTCCTTTTTCCTTATCACAGACTTTTTTGTCCTCCTCTACTTGAATCATTACACCCTTAACAATTTCCCCTCCTGCACTTGAACTAATACATTCCTTTTCACCCCCTCTTAAACAACACCTCTCATCTTGCTCTTTTTCTGACTGGCCCCATCCACTGTTCTACCCCTCTCATGCATCTTCTGTATACATCTGGGCATCTTGGGGCAATGCAGCAATTGCCTCATGTACACAGACGACCCTCTCCTCCTACCACCCAACACTACAATCTGTGAGAGATGCACTTATATAGCCAAACTGGAAGCAAAACTCTCTTCACCCAAGACTGGACTAGACAGTCAAGGGGAGAAGGTAAAGACTTCCACCACACCACACTCATCACATAGTCCCTCAAAACCTACACCACCAAAACATACACATAGAAACACAAAAAACATACCTACATTCGCGGAGGCTCTCAGTAGAAATCTGCCCAAGCAACAGAGCCCTCAAAAGCATAAATGCACGCAACCACCACCCCCCAACACAACCCAAATGACACATAGCCCACAAATTCAGTGTGCCACTCAACCACAGCCCATAAGGCATAACAACGTACCTAACACTCTAGTCATAGGTGACTCTATAGTCAGGCACACTGATGTTCCACTCACCAGGCTAAACAAGGAGAAAGTTGCTGTCAACTGGCTGTCAGGTGCCAGGATCCACCACATAATGCACGCACTCAGGTCACTCCACAACAAGTACAAATATGACTCTGTCATTGTCCATGTTGGTGTGAATGACCTGAGACGTACCTCCCTGGACTACATGAAAAGAGACATAGAGGAGCTCTCCGATCTTGTAGCCCAGGCAGGTATGACCCTAGCCCTGAGTAGCATCCTGCCATCGCTCAGAATGGTACCATAGTGCAAGGACAAAATGATTGACTTCAACAATTGGCTAAGCTTCTGGTGTCATTCTAAGGGGATCCAGTATCTGTCTGCCTGGGATGACATGATCGACAGACCACAATGCTTTGCCAGAAATAGCCTGCACCTGTCGCCCTTGGGATTCCGGATACTGGCTAAGGCTCTTGCCTCCCCAATAGTGCGTTTTTTAGGCAAGGTTCAAATGACAAATTCACCACCATAACAGGTACAAGCAAGCAAAATCTGAGGGTAATGTTACTTAATGCTAGAAGTCTAAACCTCAAAATGCACTCACTCGAGGCACTCCTTAAAATGAAGCACGTCGACATCTGTGCAGTGTCAGAGACCTGGTTCAAGGCTCCAGAGAGCACCCCTGCATTACCAGGCTATAATTCATACCACACCTTTCGGCCAACTAACCTGGACCGAAACACTAAAGGCAGAGGCGTGTCCATATTTATTAAGGATACCCACACCTCCAGGCTAGTTGCTTAGCATAATGCATCCGAGATTATCCAAGTGCAACTAACCGTGGGCAAGACTGCAATCCAAATTGTAGCTTGCTACAGATCCCCCACTATGCCCCAGGATTCCCACTTCTCATTTCTAGATACACTGGAAAATATTAGGGTACAACCCAACACCCTAATAACGGGCGATTTCAGCTACCCCACCATTAACTGGGAAAACTACTCATGTACCAACTCTTTTGCTCAATGTTTTCTGGAATTCATAAATTCCAATGCCTTGGATCAACTTATCCACACCCCCACCAGGGGCAGCAATATCCTAGACCTGGTCATTACCAACATGGGTGACTGGTGTTCCACACCAAAGGTCACTTCCTCATTGGTCGGAGCCGACCACAAGCTAATCACCCTAGACATCCACATCCCGTCCCCACCCCCCATTCGCAAAACTACTGTAAAAAATTTCTCCAAAGCCATCTTCACGCTCAAGACAGAAGTGGCAAACTTCACGACACCCATGCAGACGGAAAATAGAGGTACGACTGCTGAATCCTACACAATTGCACATTATAAGCACTTACATGAGTGCATGGGTCATGCTATCCCTAACAGAACTAAGATGCTATCCTCCAAAAAAATGAAGCCAATCTGGTGGTCTTCTGCCATAAACAAACTCTACAACATAAGAGGGAAACTGTTGCAAAAAAGAGTAAAATCCCATGATTGGAGGAACTCCCTGGTCAGCCTCAGTAAGAAGCTGCGATCCCTCATAAAATCCTCCAAAGCTAGTTATAAAAACAAAATTGCCACTGATTCTAAAGACAGCCACAAAGTATTCCATAGCTATGTCAAGAATCTCAATGGCAACACTCAGATCTGCTCTGAGTTACAGCACAATGGCACTAAATATACAGAACCAACTGATATTGCCAACATCCTGTCAGATAGGTTCAGTGCTAACTTTACCCCCCCTCACCCCCTAAAGGACCCATCTCTGTACCGGAAGAATGCAAAGTTCCTGTAATCACGGCTGCACAGGTAAAAACCGCACTCTCCAAAGCCAAGAACACAGCATCCATGGGACCTGACAACATCCCAGGCTGCGTTGTACATGAACTACAGAGCGAACTGGCACCCCACCTAAGTACCATGTTCAGTCGTAACCTCACCTAAGGCTTTGTGCCCACTGAATGGCACACAGCAACAGTTATCCCACTCCACAAAGGGGGAGCCACCATGGACCCTGGGAACTACCACCCCATTAGCCTGATGAGCCTGGTCTGCAAGGCCATGGAACTTATAAATAAAGACAGTGGTAATCTCCAAACTCTGGACCCCGCCCAGTTCGGGTTTGTAAAAGGCAGATCATGTCTCCTAAACCTGATAGACTTCTTTGAAGCAGTCACCAAAGCCATAGACGAGGGTAAGGTGGTTCACACAGCCTGTCTAGATCTTGCCAAGGCTTTTGACATCATCCCCCACTCTGGAGTTATAGATAAACTCACTAAACTAGGTATAAATTCCAACTGACTCACTGACAGAACCCACACTGTGAAAGTAACAGACTCCAAGTCCGACTTCAGACCAGTGACAAGTGGAGTACCCCAGGGTTCAGTCCTGGGTCCTCTCCTGTTAGCTTGTACTTCAGAGAAGTAGATACCAAACACAGACGGTCTTTGGCTAACGAAGTTCGCAGATGACTGCAAACTAGGAGCCATAATCAAAACTCCTAATGATGTGGACATCCTACAAAAGGCCTCACTGAGACAGATGTGTGGTGTCAAAGCCATGGCCTCAAGCTCAGTGCCAAAAAGTGCATTGTCATCCCCTTTGGTAAAAACTCTTTACCCATGAACTACCATATAGACGATGGTAAACTTAACACCGAAAGTTTGATAAGCGACCTTGGGACACAGGTGGACAGTAGTCTCTCCTTTGATAATCACATCGCCACAGTAGTCAGGAAATCCTACGTGGCACACCTCATCACAAAAGGTTTCTCATCCAGGAAAAGAGGTCATTGTTACCCTCTACTCGTCACTCATTAGACCCATTATAGAGTATAACGCTCCTTTTGGTATGTACCTCACAAGACATCTACAGCAACTGGAAAGACCGCAGAAATACCTCACAAAGAGGATTACCGGCCTCAAACAGATGCCCTATGCAGACAGTCTCAAATATCTCCAGCTTTACTCCGTCGCATATCGTCTACTCAAAGGCAATCTCTACCTAACATATTAAGCTATGTCAAACCCAGAGCTGTTGGACATGCTCCACGTAAAGAAATCCCAATCCTTCCGAGCTACATGCTCTAGGGACCTCAACCTTGTCACCACAATAAACAGAACATGCTGAAGGGATAGATTCCTGTCCCAGAGACTTCCCATACTCTGGAACAAACTACCTATCTGTATCAAACAATGCTCCTCATTAGCACTCTTCAAGAAATTTCTTGATGATTGGATGGGAAATAGGAAATTCACCCTGGGGATCACTTCTGTGACTCTGCTCGACAGTGACATAGGAAAATAGTTTTCTTGGGTGGCGAAAGCCAGGGTACCTTTTTGGCTAGGCTTATATAGGCCCTAGGGCCAATAGCCTAGTACCTGCCTATGAACCTAAATTATAAACCTTCTAGGTACACCAATTTGGAACAGACAGCCTAAAGAGAACCAATCCTATGCCATGTGGTCTCAGTCGTATGCTATTACTACTATCCTCCTATACAACACTAATGTCTAACATTCTCTGCTTTGTAATTTTATAACTTAGTTTAATAATCTCTTGAACACTTTACAAACCTAAGCAATACTAAAATCTCCCTTCCTATATAATTTTATAACTAACTTTGCATATCTTGAACTCTGTGCAAACCTTTCTTTACTGAAATGAAAGATTACTAAACTTTAAAATAATGTTTCCCTTCTGCAGTATAAATCCATTTATTTCTGCAAGATTTTACAGCTGAAACAACTGTATAAACTTATAAATGCTGATGTAAATACTTTATTGTATATATCTGTCCCATAATAGCTTGTTTTATGAAAAGTGTAATTGTTATTTTTCTGAGAACTGTCTGAAATTCACTTGTAAATATAAATGTACTGTGGTGGAGCTTTTCTCCCTGGGCTTCCATTGAAAATGGGCTTTGCCCAGTCGGACTTTCCCAGTCCACAAAGACAACCACTCTTTTTATCTCTACCCTATTCAGTTTTGTTCTTTTTACTGTTGAGATTTAAGTATGTACATTTTGTACAATTGCTGATATTTAATGAACTGCATATTGTAAACTTGTTTCTCTTTGAAATTATCTTTCATTCTTTTTGTTTTTGTAATTTCTGATTTAGCTATATCTTAGAGCAGTCAATTTTTTATGTAATGTACTTAGTATATAGTGGAGCTTTTCTCCTCGGGCCTCTGCTGAAAATGGACATGTATCCAGCCAGACTAGCCCGGTCAACAAATGTAAAATAAATAAATAAAAATAAAAAATAAATAAAAGTCATCACATCACTTGATGAAATTGGAGTGGCTACTCCTTAATGGACTACTGTGGCCAAAAAGTCAGAGTAAAAAAAAAAAAAAAACTAAACACGTCTATCTTTGTTATTAAATTTTGTTTTTTTCTAACTCAAAATGCCATGAAAGGAGCAAGCAATTTCTTTTTTGGTTGGGCTTTCTCTTTTTCTTAATGTACTTTGACGTCTTCAGAAGAAGTGATTATTGTGCCTTGGTGACTTATGACAGATTTATGCCTTCATTAGAATGGCAGCACTTACTATTTAATTTATCTACATTTAGTCACCAGGGTAGTGTAATCTATTGCAGACCCATTTCAGCTACAGTCTGGGAGAAAAAATAGAGCAAGAGAAGAGTTGTTACAGGGCAAAGTAGTAAAAATGCAAGCATTTTAATAGAATTAAGTATAAGGCAGGTATGACGGTCTCTAGACAATGTGTCTCAACACTCTTCCAGTGGCACTTACGTTGCATGCTCCAACAAATGGTCATTTCTTCTGTTGCAAAATACTGCTTACAGTTTTTGAAAAAATAAGAATTGTTCAGCTACTTAAGTTAGTTTTTCTTTCACTGGTATCAGGTTTCTTTGCAAGTTTGTGGCCAAAGAGGAGTGAAAAAAATACAGCTGTAAAATTGCAGTATGCATTAGCAAAAAAAATGGTGTGAACTGGTAGGAAAGAAATAGGTTTATGACCTAGTGGATGGGAAAGAAGGAACTGCACATAACATTTCTATGATTTCCCAGACCAGAAACTTTATTTTATTTATTTATTTATTTAATTTCTCCACAAGTCTTTTGAGTTTATAATACCATGACAAGAATGGATCCAATTTCTAAGTCAAAGTATGATTAAAGTTCATAAAGTTAGTATTATTTCGGTCTTTGATGTTAGCCAGAAGAACTCTTTGCAGCACCCACAATGTGCCCAGTAATGACTCCTTATGCAGTTCATACAGAGTTACATGTATCGGTAACATATCTAAGTATGATTGTAAATTCTTTTTTATAAGACCCGTTGATCCTACTACTGTTGGAACTGTCTGGGTATCCTTCTTCCACATTACCCTCATTTCTTCCTGCAAATCCTGGTATTTTATCCCCTTTGTGTCTCTCTCTACATAAGACACTAGTCACTGGGTATAGAGATTTAAATGATCAATGTTACAGTAAACAAGTCCAGAAGAAAAGAACCAAGAATAAATCTCTAGTGATTGGTACAAATTTCTGCAGTTGTGTGTAACTGCTTGACCTTCCCCTCACAAACTGTAATTCTTGCGTACTGAGCATTTCTTCCTTTCCCCATGGTTGTGCAACCTTGGGTTTTGTACATGTATGTAGTGGAGCTGTGGATGATGCAGCCCTGTATATTAAGGAGTGCAGGTGGGGCTTGCCCCCCTGCAGAAATACTATTTTTGTTGTTTTTTTTTTGGATGCTGCACTCATTTGACATCTTTTTACTCATTTGTGATCATACTTGTATGAGGTGACCACAAGTGAGTCAAAAGGTTGTTAGGGAGCCACTGCAGACACTTTTCACAGAAACAGTGTTATCCCTTCTTATGTGATTCTCTGGATTCCTTTTGTGAACATGTCCAGGTCTTCTCACATACAGTTGTCAACATCTGTCTGCTAACCAAAAAAAGTGTGCAAAAATGTATGACAGAAAAAGACTTGAGAAACATAAAAAAATCTACGTGGTCAACAAAAGCAGTGTTATCCCTTCTTATGTGATTCTCTGGATTCCTTTTGTGAACATGTCCAGGTCTTATCACATACAGTTGTCAACATCTGTCTGCTAACCAAAAAAAGTGTGCAAAAATGTATGACAGAAAAAGACTTGAGAAACATAAAAAAATCTACGTGGTCAACAAAAGCAGGAAAAAATCGTCTCTCTGCTTCTTGCACTACTCCATGCCTAATCCAGTGATGATCAAGGTCATAGTTTCCATCAGTGAAATGCCAACATTTCCAATTGGAGGAGCTACAAGACCCTCTATCTGATTGGACGTTCAACTAATCTGTGCAGGAATCTTGTTGGCTAATGCATCAAATTAGCTAACTTTTTGCATTTTAACCCTATTTATATCCTGTATTAAGCCAGTTTTCCATGTTTTGCACTATATCTATACACCATCCTGGCGATAACCACCACCAGTGTTACTTAACCCCCACCCCAGCATTATATCATTGGTCTCAGGCCACTAGCTGGCCTGTGAGCCCTAGGCAGGTCTTCTGTGTTATGGTGAGTCAAGCCTGGTCTGTATTTCATTGAAAGGCTGCAAGGAAAGAGCCCACCTACAGTTTTATGTTATCTTCCTGTTGTGTTTTCAGCCATAATCACTTCATTGGCTCTGCTTGACAGAGGATCAGTTAATTAATCAATGGGGAGGTGAAAGCCGACACACTCTGGCTAGGCTTATAAATGCCTTTGGGCAGATAGCCTAGTACCTACCTATGAACCACAAGTAGTGAAGGTAGAGGCCCAGGAACCACACAAACCAAAGTCCAAACCACAAATCCAATTTATTGACAGCAAAAACAGACTAAATGCAGTTGAGCACTTTCATATTTAGCAAAGACTTCTTCAGAACTGATTGGCATGGTTATCTCCAACCTTAAATAATCCTAATAAATCATGTGATCAAACATTCACGACTCAACTTTAGATTCGTACACATTAGTTATAAAAACGTCAACAAAAATTGTTGTGAATGTCAGTTAAAATTCCATATAAAATGAGCATAAGTGAAACAATAAAAATGAAAATAATAGAGAAAAGGAATAGTAAAAAAAAGTCAGTGTTACGCGACATATGTATGAGTAACATGGCCTAATGAGCCCTCAAGACTTTTTATATTTAATATAGGTATAATAGAACAACATTCATTCAAACTGGGGGGGTAAGGGCTTCATACACAAGAATCCATATGAGCTTTTTCTTGAGAAGATGTTCGTCAGTTTAAAAGCCCCTTGGATCTGGTTCCAAGAATTCCGTCACCACAGATTTAAAAAGGTGACCAGGATAGGCAGAAATATGTCTGTACTTAATTGTTAATTGTCTTCCCTTTCTTGATTTCATTGAGATGTTCATATATTCTCTCTTTCAAGGCTCGATCAGTCTTACTAATGTAAAATGCTTTACACTGTTGGCAAAGTTCACCATAAACTACTCCCCTGGATGAACATTTAAAATATTTTTTCACCTCATATTTCTTGTCTTTGATGAAAAAAGACTCACAACAGAGTATATGTTGACAGTAGTTGCAGTGGTTACATTTGTACATACCTTTTGGTCTATTGGTACTAAGTTTACCTGAATTCCTTTCCAGTAAACTTTTAAAACATTTGTCTTTCCTAAATACTATGTTAGGTTTGGAACCAAATAGTACATTGCCATCATGGATGGAAGTAACAGTTGGCCAAAATTGATTAACCACATCAACAACCTGGTAGGTGTTTAAAGAAAAAGTAACAATCAAGGCTCGTTTGTACGACTTGTCTGAATTATGATCACCAAAGGTCAATGGCCCTACTGAAAATAAGGAATGACAGGAGTTATCACAGCATGGTAATTGGGGATGGTACAGACCCTTACTCCTTTTGTCACATACTTCATCTTTGATGGATACCAAATGATCTGGTGGATAACCTCTGTGGGTAAACATATCCAAGAGTTTTTCATTCTCCACCAAAAATACTGCATCATCAGATATCATCCGAGCAAGTCGGACTAGTTGTCCTTTGACAACTGCGTTTTTTTGAAATTTGGGATGCCAACTGTTGTAGTGGAAATAAGAATTACAAAAAGTTTTCTTACGAAAAATGTTGGCACTAAAGCAACCCTTCGAATAATCTTTTGACACTAGGACATTGAAAAATGCCATCTTGTCTTTGTGGAAGTTGTGGGTAAATTTAAGAAAGGCTGTGCTATTATTGATGTACATTAAAAAATTGTTCAGTTTCGTCAAAGAATCTGTCCAAATGATAAAGATGTCATCCAGGTACCTAATGTAAAATGACCAGCTGTCAGCAAATATACTATTGAACACACATTGTTTCTCCCAATATGCCATTGGCAAAACTCAGGGCACATGAGGCACCCATTGCCACTCCACTCATTTGAGTGTGATAGCTGTGTTGGTGTCATTGTTGTTCAATAGCCCTATGTCAAAGAGCATACTTTCCACCCATTCAAGTCCCTCCTTGTGTGGCATGACCGAATAAAGATCTTGTACATCTATTGTGACAAGTATACAATCCAGTGCGAATTGTAAATTTGCTAATCTGGATAAAAAATCCCATGAGTCTTTACAGATATGGGTAATGCACCTGGTGGATGGCTGAAGTAAATTATCCACATATTTAGCTATGTAAAAAGTTTGGCTCCTGCCTGCATCCACATTCGGTCTCAGTGGTGGGTTTCGGATGTCTTTATGAATTTTCGGTATACTAAATATACCTGCCACTGGGTGTTCAATTGGATATGTATTCATTGCACTTTTGTCAGTTTGTCCCTGCATGAACATGTATAAACAACAGTTAATTTTAGAATAAGCAATATTAAGTTCATTTTTCTGATACCTGTGTATACCTGTCAGTAAAAAGGAGCTTGAACATTACAGTCAGCTGCCTGTCGGGTGCCAGGATCCGCCACATAACACATACACTCAAGTCACTCCACAACAAGTACAAATACGACTCTGTCATTGTCCATGTTGGAGTGAATGACTTGAGACGTACCTCCCTGGACTACATGAAAAGTGTCATGGAAGAGCTCTCAGATCGTGTGGCCCAGGCAGGTATGATCCTTGCCCTGAGTAGCATCCTGCCTTTGCCCAGAATGTTACCACAGTATAAGGACAAAATGAGTGACTTCAACAATTGGCAAAGCTTCTGGTGTCATTCAAAGGGGATCCAGTATCTGCCTGCCTGGGACGACATGATTGACAAACCACGATGTTTTGTCAGAGATGGTCTGCACCTGTCACCCCTGGGATTCGGGTTACTGGCTAAAGCTCTTGCCACCCCTATAGTGCCTTTTTTAGACTAGGTTCAAAGGACAAAACCACCACCGTAACAGATACAAGCATGCAAAATCTGAAGGTAATGCTACTCAATGCTAGAAGTCTAAACCTCAAAATGCACTCTCTCGAGGCACTCCTAAAAATGGAGAACATCGATATCTGTGCAGTAACTGAGACCAGGTTCAAGGCTCCAGAGAGCACCCCTGCAGTACCAGGCTGCAACTCTTACCACACTTTCGGCCACCAAACCAAGACCGAAATACTAAAGGTAGAGGAGTGTCCGTATTCACCAAGGATATTCATACCTCCAGGCTAGTTACCTAACACAACGCATCCGAAATTCTCCAGGTGCAACTAACACTAGGTAAGACTGCAATCCAAATTGTAGCTTGCTACAGATCCCCCACCTTGCCCCAAGATTCTCATTACACCATTCTAAACATACTGGAAAATATTAAGATACAACCAAACACCCTAATAATGGGTTATTTCAACTACCCTGCCATTAACTGGGAAAACTTCTTTGGTACTAACACCTTTTCCCAACAGTTCTTGGAATTCATAAATTCCAACACCCTGGATCAACTAATCCATTGTCCCACCAGGGGCTCCAATATCCTAGACCTGGTCATTACCAACATGGGAGATAGATGCTCCACACCAGTGGTCACCCCCTCATTGGCCAGGTCTGACAATAAGCAAATCACTCTTGACATCCACATCCCACCTCCACCCCCCAGTAAGGAAATGTTTGTAAAAAAAACTTCTCCAAAGCCAACTTCATGCTACTCAAGTCAGAAGTGACAAACTTCATGTCACCCATGCAGACGGGAGCTGAAAGTTCGATCCTACACTAAGGATGAATCCTACACTTGTGCATGAATCGTGCCATCCCAAATAGAACCAAGACATTCTCCTCCAAAAAAAGGAAGCCAAACTGGATGGTTCCCTAACATAAATAAACTATACAACAGAAGGAAGAAACTGTTGCAGAAAAGAGGAAAATCCCAGGATGCAAAAAACTTCCTTACCAGCCTCAGTAAGAAGCTGAGATCCCTCATAAAATCCTCCAAAGCTAGTTACGAAAATAAAATTGCCAAAGATTCCAAAGACAACCACAAGGCATTCTATAACTATGTCAAGAATCTAAATTGCAATGCTCAGAAATGCTCCGAGTTGCAACAGAATGACATTAAATATACTGATCCCCAAGGATATTGCCAATATCCTGGCAGATGGATTTAGTGCCAACTTCATAGCCCTCTCACCCCCTAAAGGACCCATCTCAATACCAAAAGATTGCCAATTTCTGGTAATCATGGCCACACAGGTAGAAACCGCACTCTCCAAAGCTAAGAATACAGCATCCATGGGACCAGATGACATCCTGTGCTGTGTACTACATGAACTAGAAAATGAACTGGCACTTCACCTAAGTGTCATGTTTAATCATAGCCTCACCTCAGGCTTCATGCCCACTGAGTGGCGCACAGCTACAGTTATCCCACTCCACAAGGGGGATCCACCTTGGATCCTGGGAACTACCATCCTATCAGTCTGACAAGCCTGATCTGCAAGGGCATGGAACGCATTATCATGGAACTTATAAACAAAGACATTGGCAACCTTCAAACACTGGACCCCACCCCGTTTGGGTTCGTGAAGGGACGATCTTATCTCCTGAACCTGATTGGCTTCTTCAAATCAGTCTCCAGAGCTGTGGATGAGGGTAAGGCGGTCCACACAGCCTATCTGGACCTTGCCAAGGCCTTCGACACCATCCCCCACTCTGGAATCGTTGATAAATTTACTAAGCTGGGCATAAATCCATACATCACTCAATGGGTTGCCAACTGGCTTACTGACAGAACCCAGACTGTAAAAGTAGCCAACTCCAAATCCAGCTCCAGACAAGTGGAGTACCTCAGGGTTCAGTCCTGACTGCTCTTGTTTGGCATCTACTTCTCTGAAGTACAGGCCAACACTAAGGATTCTGGCTAACAAAGTTCGCAGATGACTGCAAACTGGAAGCCATTATTGAATCCCCAATTGATGTGGATATTCTACAAAAGGGCCTTACCGAAACAGATGCTTGGTGCCAGAGCCATGAGCTCAAGCTTAATGCCAAGAAATGTATACTTATCCCCTTAGGGAAAAACCATGTACCCATGAATTACCACATAGGTGGCAGTACACCAAACACCGAAAGTGTGATGAGAGACTTAGGGACACAGGTGGACAGTGGTCTTACCTTCGATAACCACATCGCCACAACAGTCAGGAAATCCTTCTATGTGGCACACCTCATCACTAAGGGCTTTTTATCCAGAAAAAAGGAGGTCATTGTCCCACTGTACTCATCCCTCATTAGACCCATTATAGTACAATGCCCCGTTTGGTATGTACCTCACAAGACATCTGGTTGGGAGAGTGGCCTAATGGTTAAGATGTTTGGCTTACAAACACAAGGTGTAGGGTTTGAGTCTCGCAAGGGATAATTGGCTACGTTTAAAATGGCTCGCAAGGGCAGTTAGCTTAGTACTAATCTAGTAACCTATGAAAGGCCGCAGAAGTACCTCAGTAAAAGAATCACAGGCCTAAAGCAGATGCCCTGTGCTGACCATCTAAAAAAGAACTCCAGCTGTACTCTGTGGCATATCGTCTACTCAGAGGCGATCTCTGCTTAACATACAAGGCCATGTCAAACCCCGAGCTGTTGGACATGCTCCACTTAAAGAAATCCCAGTCCCTCAGAGCCACATGCTCCAGGGATCTAAACCTTGTCATCACCATGAACAAAACATGCTGGAGGGATAGGTTCCTGACCCAGAGACTCCCCATACTCTGGAATAGACTGCCCATACATGTCAAGCAAAGCGTCTCCTTGGCCCTCTTCAAAAGGAACATTGACGATTGGATGGGAGATAGGAAATTCACCCCAGGGATCACGTCAGTCACCCTGCTAGATAGGGGTCCAGGGAAGTAAATATTGTGGGAAGAAATATCCAGGGAATTGTTATGTCTAGGCTTGTATAGGCCCTAGGGCTGATATCCTAGTACCAACCTATGAACCTATACAAGAAATCCTTAACAGTTCAAAGTTATGACTCAAAGTATTCTGTCAAGCCCAGTACATCTTTGGCTTCAAGACCTGCTTTTCCATTGGCATCAGAGCATATGTGATGAGGTCTAGTACATTTACTGTCCTGCTTGTGAATTGGCTTCAGAGACTATAGAACATTCTGTAATAAAGATTCCCATCAAAAGATTTGAAAAAGAAATCTGTTTTTTCTATTCATATAAATGTTAGAGAAGTCTGTCTCCCAAGTAATTTTATAGGATAGTTCCACTCACTGTGTCCTCCCCCCACTAGAAATGAACTCTGGGTGTGGGGGGGTGTTAGAGGTGTTATAGACTATGATAAGGAGATTGCCATAATATTGAAATTCACAACTTTATGGCCTTCATTTGTAAGCTGAAGCCACATAACTGTTGTGTTTGGTTTTAGTTATGATAAATATGTGAAGGTCTGATATCAAGCCCAGCAGAATTTTCTGGCATCTGTTACCTTTCAGGTTTTTGTTTGAGGACTTAATTCACTGCCACCTAAAATTCCCAGGCAGGAATGTGAACAGTCCTATTGAGGTATTGGTCCTGAAAAGATTGGCATTTGCTGGTACAGTTTTGATGTTGATGCCCGAAACTTTGTCAGTAACTTAGACATTAGCACTGACTGTCTGTCTGTACCAGCCTTTTCAGCTGTGACAGTGCTGTAGGTCTTGGCATTTCTGACATTGACATTCTTGATCCTGATAGTGGTGGTGGCTCCTGGGTTGATTCTCAGCTGTGAGGATTTCGTGCCCCTTTCCACCACCAGAGCCTTGGTGCCAGTATTGGATCCTGTTGTTGTAGTGGCTGAGAATCTGATTTGAGTCACTTTGGAAGTCACTGCCAGTGTATACACTGGTGTCAGTTTTGATCCAGCACTTTTCCTTTGTGGCATCCCCACACATTGTACCCTGTGGTCATGTCAGATTTATCTTCAGCTCCACATTTTCTGTTGCTGAGTCTCAGGCCCTGCAGTTTATCATACAAGGCAGTTGATCCACAGCACTTTTGCAGCTCTAACCACTTGGCTTCAGAAAGGACGTTTGAACTGTATAAAAAATCAAGTGAAGTGCCATGGTTCATATAAGCGAAACACAGAGGAAGACATTATAGGGATACTAATGCAAGTACATAAAATTTTATTTTTCTCTCTAACTTGGGGGTTAGTCTCACTAGGCCAATGGTCTCTAAAAATATCTTTGCTTATATAACGATTCTTGTGTTTTTCTTGATTTCTTTCACATAATTCTTTTTGTCAAGTACTTTCTATCATTATGTTCTAAATCTTCTAGTGCGTCATTATATGTTCTTTTATACTTTTTTCTGTACTTTTCCCACATCATATTGCCACTGTTAAAAAAAAAAAAAAAAAGGTTTTTTATATTTTGCTTTAATGTCATCCACCATTTAGACCATTTTTTTTTTTTATAAAATATTCTCATAGGAATATGATCATTATATAATTGCTTTACTAACCCTTTTCCTTCTTCATTCCATGCTTTTTCATTTATCCTTTTTATTCCTTTGCCTGTTTTTGTATATTCCTTGTCTTCCTTTGTCTCAAGCCATATTGCAAGATAATCAGAAAACCCTGTTTCAACTAACTCTCCTTCTCCTATAACTAAACCTTTTGATACTGTAAAATAACCTTTCAGTTCTATACATAACCCTTTTAGTCCTTGAATTTTTGTCCCAGTTTTAACGTATCATATCTTACAACTTGTAGCATTTGTCTTCTGTCATTTCCTTTCTTTTTACACATGCCTCTTAAATCACAATTAAAGTCTTCTGTTACAATATTCACATGTACCACACCACTACATAGTCTAAAATCTGATGAAATAAATTTTCCCTTTCTTTACAATTAGTACAAGCATATAATGTTTTAATTCAATATACTTCTTTCCATTTTAAATCTACAATGGTTTATCTTCCCATTTTTGCTATAGTTACATCTAATGTCTTTACTATATTTCTGCAGAATATGGCCATTCCAGAACATCTCTGATTTTCCAAATTCCAGATTATCTTTCCTCCTCATAGTTTTTCTGTTTGAAATCTTTCTTCATTTGCTAAAAGTCTTGTGTCTTCTAAAATAATATGTACACCACATGTAATACACCACTCCAACATCCCTGTTCATGTCCTTCTATTCATATGCTGCTGTATCCATAACATGAGGGAGTCTGCCTCTTGTCGACTCGTACTTCTGGCCATTTTACAAAAGTTAGTTGCTATTGCGAAGCTACGTGTGATGTCCCACATCTCTCAGCGAATGTCTGCCAAAAACGGCCCCTACCCCAGAACTTTTCTGCTGCCTGTGTGACTGCCAGCTCCGGTCGTGGATCGCTTGCTGAAGGGACTTTATGCTGCCTGTATTCAGATAAGTACCCCGTAGGGTTTTTTGATTATTTTTTGCTACTGTGATGTTCGTGTTTCACTGTTGCAGTCATTACATTTGGGGTAATCTGCTGGCAGGTTGCCCTCAGTCGGCCTGAATTCCAAAGTCTTGGGTCCTGTGTCTGTTGCTGTCTCCTCTTCCATGACGTCAGGTCGTCAGCGGTATAAAACAAGCAGACGACACCATTTTCTTTAGTCTTTCTTGCCATGCGGTGCCCGAAGCAGAAGCAAAAGCAGTTTGCCAAGTGCCGGTCGGCCGACTCCTGAAATTTTCGGGTTCGAGTTTCAGAACCAAAGTCTTCACTAAAGCTAAGTACTCCGTTGAGGAAACTTTTTTCTTGCTCCATACCGATGTCAGAAAAAGTTAATAATTGTATTACTTGTGGGAAGCAAATACCTCAAAGATTTTCATTTATACTGTATTCCTTGCCTAGGCCCTGATCCTAACGTGCCTGGCTGTCAGTTTTGTGCTAGATTTAACCAACGCACTATCAAGCGTCTGGATATCTTTGCCTCATAATATTTTTGAAACAGATTGAACTACCCTGAAATGTCGTCGGATAGCAATCCGACTACCGGAGTACACAAAAAACGCAAAGAAAAGGACAGAGACAGACTGTCGAGGTCCAAAACCGATGACGCAGCTTCTCCTAAGCCAGTCGCCGATTCACTGGTACTCAGTGAGGAGCTTTTGCGCCCCTGATACCCACTACTTTTGAGTTGCAGGCCCCTACCGAGACCCATGTGGAGTCCGGCACGCCATGAGATTCTCAAAGTATTGTACCCACGGATGTCTCTCCCTCGGATGGGTCCATAGCCGCTGAGCAGGCACCGGCTTCTGAGGGTGTGTTCAGGCCACAACATTTTTATATAAAACCGACGCCAGCTTCAAATTCAAAGGCAAAAGCAACTTCTAAAGCTAAAAAAACGACGCATGAGCCATGTGCACAGGCCTCTATGCCCAAAAAACAGATGATCAAAATGGCTGAAGACCTAATTACCTTGATCAGGGGTTCCCAACCCCCTCCTGATAAGAGGCTTAGGCAAGACACTGATTATGAATCTTCAGATCAGGTTTCTATTTCTTCTGATTCCTCTTCTGATCAGGAATTATCTATACCACCCTATGAGGATTCGGATGCAAAGGAATCTATCCCATTTGCATTACTTCCTGAGGATTATTCTTTTGGAGAAACCTTGCATACTTTGGGGGAGAATTTTCACTGGGAGAGTCAAGATTTCTCAGAATCAAAAAAGAGGCTCAGGGATTTCCTCCTCCCTCAGCATAGGCCTTTAGCCATACCGCCTGTTTTAGACATTGTGGTGATGTGTTTTCGGAGTCAAGCTTGACTCCAGACTCCTTACCTCTGGCTCCCAGCAAGCCAGACAGATATTCCAGGGTCCATGACTCACACAAATTTTTATTTAGAAACCCTGCTGCTGACCCTGAAACTATTTCACAGGGTCCAGAAGGTAAGGTGTTAAGGCCTCAACAGCAAAAAATCATACCCCCTCTGACAGAGATTCAAGGGCACTGGATAGATGGGGAAAGAAGATTTATACATCTGCAACCTTGGCAATTAGGGCCTTAAACTGCCAGTTTCTTATTCTCAAGTATCAACAACATGTTATGGGATTACTGAAACAGAAAATGATGTTGATTTCTGAATGTGCATAAAATAAAGAATTACAGGAATTATTGCATGCAGCAGAACAAGTTGGAAAGCATACTTTGCAATGTGGTTTTGATTCCTTAGAGGCCTCTTGCAGGGCCGCAGTTACTGGATCTGTGATTAGGAGGCATGTCTGGCTAAAAGAGCAAAATTTGCCTGATCATGTTAAAGCTAAATTGCTGGATGCACCTTTACAGCATGATACTCTGGTATTAAGGCAGAAGAGGTTTTAAAGAAAGTGGAAGACAAAGCTATGTCTATGCAAACTGTAAAAGACTTCTTACAAGTGCAGGCACCAAGATTCAGTAGACACTGGCCTACAAAAAATTGGTCCTTTCCTGTGTCCGACAGAGCTCAACGGGGCAAATCCAGGCACCCTAAATGTTCTAGATACCAGTCGCAAGATTCTTACAGGTCAAAGCAATGGGGTGCTTCTACCTCCAAATCTGGAGGAAATAAAGTGCACCCCTACAGTAAAAAGTCTCAATGACTTCCCTCTGCCATCACCAAGCACTTACCTTTTGGCAGCACCCTTGGGGGAAAATTAGCACTTTTTGCTTAAAATTGGCAGTTAATAACCCAGGACAAGTGGGTGCTAAACATAGTATCTCAGGGATACAGATTCCACTTCCATACTCTGCCAATGGCAAACGGTTGGCCAGATCTGCCAGAAAGTAAATGGGCAGAGGCACAGAAACAGGTTACGTCCCTCATGGGTATGGGGGCTATTCAGCCAGTACCAGAACAGGAAAAAGGACAACGTTTTTATTCAAGACTGTTCTTGGTACCCAGAAAAGACAAGGCCTGGCACCCAATACTGGACTTATCAATTTTGAACACATACCTGGACATTCCAAAATTCAAAATGCTAACTTTGCAGCAACTTCTGCCCATGCTGGGCAAGAACGCTTGGCTGGTGACATTAGACCTAAAAGAGCCATACCTGCATATCCCAATAAGGGAATCGTGCAGAAGATACCTCCATTTCAAGGCTGGCTCTATGCATTACCAATTCTCTGCACTGCCCTTTGGCTTATCTACTGCGCCCAGGGTCTTTACAAAGTGCCTGGCACCAGTAATTGCATTTTACAGACAAAAAAGTATACAAACATATCCTTACTTGGACGATTGTCTCATTCAAGCAGAGAACAAGGACATTCTTCTTCAGCACCTGGCGTTTGTGAAAAGGCTTCTAACATGCCTAGGGTACACAATAAACGAAAGAAATCACAACTGGTACCGTCTCAAAAGATAACATTCCTGGGTGCAAGCTTGAATACAACTGCCCAGATGGCTTTCCTCACGCCAGACAAACAAAGGCAACTGACTGCTTACTTCAAACTGATGGCAGCAAAAACCCAGTTATCTGCAAGACAAACTCTGCAGGCTTTGGGATTCATGGCATCCTGCATCCTACTGATTCCATATGCAAGACTTCATATGAGGAAACTACAATGATACCTAAAAAGTTTATGGAGTCAGCATTGTCACAGTCTGGAAACAATGAATGTTCATCGTGCATTACAGCTGCAGTAATCACATATGGGTTTTCAGCCGGCAGGCGGTCCCTCGGTCGGCCGAATTCCAAAGTCTTGGTCCGGCGTCGGTTGTTGTCACGTACTCTTCTGACGTCAGGAAGGCTAGAGTATAAAAGACACAGCCGACGCCATCTTCTTCAGTCTTTTTTGCCGCGCGGTGCCCGAAGCAGAAGCAGTTTGCAAGTGCCGGTCGGCCAGCTCCTGAATTACGAAAAAATTTGGAACCGAAGTCTTCATTAAAGCTAAGTACCCCGTTGGGGAATCTTTTCTTGCCTCAGACCGATGTCAGAAAAAGTTAATAATTGTATTTCTTGTGGGAAGCAAATACCGCATAAGGATTTCCATTCCCTTTGCATACCTTGTTTGGGCCCAGACCACGACGTCTCGGGCTGCCGCTTTTGTGCTACCTTCAATAAACGCACTATCAAGCGTCGGGCGGAGTTCGCCCCGCACTATTTTGGTAAAGCGTTTAATTATAAAATGTCGTCGGATACTCCGACTACCGCTATGTCTAGAAAACGCAAAGAAAAGGACCGTCAGTCGAGAACCGCGGTCTCCACCGACACCACGCCGAAACAAGCTCCACGTGGTCCGGTTCTCAGTGAGACGCCTTTGCAGTCCCTGACTACCGGCGACACTCCCTCGGCGGGGTCTTCTGTGCCTGAGACCGCTGGTTCTTCGGCCCTATCCCAGACTACAACCGAAGCCCCTGCTCATGCTGAGCCTACCAATGTGGATAGATCTACATCCACCCATGGTGTATTTAGGCCTTCATCATCTTTCTCTATCAAGGCCTTCACTAAAGCCAAATCAGCCAAGCAACTTACTAGGCCTGCTACACAAGGCCCAAGACCTGGGCCCACGCCTAAGAAGCACATGCTTAAAATGGCTGAAGACCTTATCACTCTTATCAGAGGCTCCCAGGCCCCTCCGGACAAGAGACCCAGAGTAGAGGAGGATTCTCCTACTTCTGACCAAGAATCCATTTTATCAGAACATTCTGATGTTGAAGAACACTCTTATTCACCTTTCGAGGATTCGGATGCAGAGCAGTCTATTCCTTCTGTATCTCCCCCTGAGGATTTTTCCTTTGGGGAAACCTTACACTCTTTGAGAGAGCACTTCCACTGGGAAGGCCAAGACTTTTCAGACTCCAAGAAAAGGCTTAGGGAATTTCTCTGGTTACCTCAGCATAGACCTTTGGCTATTCCTCCTGTTTTGGAGGTATTGGATGATGTCTACTCGGAGGCCTGCCTTAATCCTGATTCACTGCCTCCTGCACCAGTTAAGCCGGATAGGTATTACAGAGTACCTAACTCTCATCAGTTCCTTTACAAAGGCCATAATGCAGACCCTGAAACTATTTCTCAAAGCCCTAAAGGAATTAAGGCCTCCACGGCCAAGAGTCCACTTCCTGCGGAAAGGGAATCTAGATCTCTAGAAAGGTGGGGTAAGAAGGTTTACACCTCGGCCACCCTAGCCATGAGGGCCTTAAACTGCCAGTTTCATATGATTAAGTATCAACAATTTCTGTTATCTCAATTAAAGACCAAAATGTCACAGCCTGAACAACCAGATTTAAAAGAGTTGCAGGATATGATGCATAGTGCTGAACAAGTGGGTAAGCACACCTTACAATGTGGTTATGATGCCCTAGAGGCCTCCAGCAGATCAGCCGTTACCGGATCAGTCATTCGCAGGCATGCATGGCTAAGGGAACAAAATCTACCAGACCAGGTGAAAGCAAAAATTCTGGATGCACCTTTACATAAGGATGTTCTTTTTGGTGCTAATGCTGAGGATATATTACGTAAAATGGAAGAAAAAGCAAAATCTATGCAAACGGTCAAAGCTTTCTTACAGGTTCAGCCACCAAGGTTCAGCAGGAATTGGCCTTCAAAAAACTGGTCCTTTCCAACCACTGACAAGACCCAAAGAGGCAGATACAGACGGGGAAGGGGCAGAGGACAACCCCAAGGGTCCTACAGAGGCAGACAATGGCAATCACCAACACCAAGAGGTGGTGACGACAGTGCACAGCAGTACAGAAAGCAGACTCAATGACTCCCTCATTTCCATGCCAAGCAAAAATCAACTGGCAGCACCTTTGGGAGGAAAACTGGCACTATTTGCAAACAATTGGCATATTGTCACAACAGACAAATGGATTCTGGACATAATAAACAGAGGCTACAAATTCCATTTTCACACTCTTCCAAAAATGAGAGGCATGCCAAACCTACCACAAAATCAAAGGGTAGAGGCACAACTACAAATTGCAAAGCTCCTAAACATGAGGGCTATACAAAAGGTACCTACGCACCAACAAGCACAAGGTTTTTATTCAAGGCTTTTTCTGGTGCCAAGAAAAGGAAGCGACTGGAGACCCATTCTGGACTTATCCATTCTAAACACATTTCTTCTCGTACCAAAATTCAAGATGCTCACATTACAGCAACTCCTTCCCATGCTGGGCAAGGGGTTTTGGCTGGTAACATTGGACCTCAAGGAGGCATACCTGCATGTCCCAATCAGACAAAGTTGCAGAAGATACCTCAGATTTCTTGCAGGTTCAAACCACTATCAATTCTCTGCATTGCCCTTTGGCTTATCTACTGCGCCCAGAGTATTCACCAAGTGCCTGGCATCAGTGATTGCATACTGCAGACTTCAAGGGATACAAATTTACCCTTATCTGGACGACTGCCTGATCCAAGCGGACAGCAAACATGTACTTCTGAAACACCTGGCATATGTGACACGCTTACTGCTTTCTCTGGGATACACCATCAACAAGGAGAAATCAAAGCTAACACCCTCTCAGAAAATAACCTTCCTGGGTGCCAACTTGGACACAAACACCCAGATGGCTTACCTTACAACAGAAAAACAAGGGCAACTATCTCATTACTTCAAAATGCTTGCAAAAAGTACCAGGCTTACTGCAAGGAAAATCCTGCAGGCTCTGGGATTCATGGCATCTTGCATTCTTCTAATCCCATGCGCAAAGCTGCACATGAGGAAACTTCAATGGTACCTAAAAAATCTATGGTCTCAACACAGTCACAGCTTGGAAGTGGAGATTCTAATAATTCCCTGTCTTCAAAAGGAATTCATATGGTGGGCCCAAGCATGCCAAGTAAACAAAGGCCTCCCATTCTGCAAGCCTCAAGCTACACAAGTCATAACCACAGACGCTTCAGATTACGCCTGGGGAGCGCACATGAAGGACAGGTGCATTCAGGGCAGATGGCCCCAAACAGAAAAGCACCTTCACATCAATCAAAAAGAAATGCTGGCAGTAATAAATGCAATCTCAGCGTTCGGAGAATTCCTGCATCCAGGACAACTGCTCATAAGAACAGACAACACCACAGTAATGTGGTACATAAACAAACAAGGAGGAACTCATTCATACCCCTTGTGCAGACTAACCATGACTCTTTGGAAGCTAGCTCTGGAAAGACAAATGGAACTTCAGGCTCAGTACCTGCCAGGAATGGAAAACACACTGGCAGACACTCTGAGCAGGCATATGACAGACCCTCACGAATGGATGCTACATCCTCACGTATTCACAGAGATTGTTCAAGCGTGGGGAAGGCCAGACATAGACCTTTTTGCCTCCCACAAAAATCATCAATTAAAAAGGTTTTGCTCAAGGACCTTCCACCCAAAGGCCTGGAAAGTGGACGCTCTTTCATTCACATGGACAACTTGGTCAGTTTATGCATTCCCACCACTACCTCTACTGCCCAAGGTACTTTTGAAAGTAAGAACAGACAAGCCGAGGATGATACTGATTGCTCCGGACTGGCCGAGACAACACTGGTATCCACTCTTGAGGAGCCTAACACACACTCCTCCGTGGCCCCTGCCTCTAACACCTCTACTGCTGACGCAGAACAATTTCGAAACCCTTCACAGTCAGCTGAAAACTCTCAGCCTAGCTGCATGGAAAATTCCTTAACATCACATCAGACACTACTCTCCAAAGAAGTGCAGGATGTCATTTTGGAGGCCAGAAGACCATCTACTAGAAAAGCTTACTCCGCAAAATGGAAGCGGTTTTGCTGTTGGAATGAAGAACGAGGGCAGGACCCTAGAAAATTAAACCTACCTCAAATTTTACAGTACCTAGCTGAACTTTTGAGCAATGGACTTTCATTTTCCTCAATCAAAATACATGCCTCAGCAATCTCTGCAGAATTCAACATGGATCCTCCTTTATTCTCACACCCACTCCTACGACAGTTCCTCAGAGGGGCTAAGAACATAAGACCTCCAAGGAAACAACCAGTGCCAGCTTGGGACCTTAACTATGTACTGGAAAAATTGACATTGCCTCCCTTTGAACCAGCTGCTTCTACAGAATTACAATATTTGTCCTGGAAAACAGCTTTTCTCCTGGCCATCACTTCAGCTCGTAGGGTATCTGAGTTACAGGCCCTCATGGCGGTGCAGCCATTCCTCATATTCCATCAGGACAGGGTTTCCCTGCGTACCAACCCTTCCTTTATGCCTAAAGTGGTATATAGGGTAGACTTAAACCAGGCCATACACCTTCCTACCTTCTACCCTAACCCTCAAAAGAAAGGGGAAAGGCTGCTTCACTCTTTAGACATCCATAGGCAGCTACGTTATTACTTGGACAGAACCAAATCCTTCAGAAAGTCAGATCAACTCCTAGTTTCCTATGCTGTGGGGGGTCAAGGGAAACCTGTAACTAAACAGACCATTTCCAAGTGGATTGGTCACTGCATACGCTTTTGTTGCTCCTATCATGGAAAGCTTGTCCCTACTGGTATCAGATCCCACTCCACTAGGGCCACAGCCACCTCTACAGCCTTCCTCAGAGGAGTGCCTACTAAAGATATCTTGGAGGCAGCCACTTGGAGTTCTGTACATACCTTCACAAAGCACTACCATCTGCCTTTATACTCCAGAACAAGAGCAGGCTTTGCTACTGCAGTTTTGCAGGGCATTCTAGCTCAACCCAGTTCCGTATAGTACCTACCACCCTATGCATAGCTTTGGGATTCTACCCATATGTGATTACTGCAGCTGTAATGCACGATGAACATAGTACAGTTTTGTACCTACCATAAATGTAGATGTTCGAGGGCTATTACAGCTGCAGTACAGGTTTCCCACCCTCCTTCCCCACTTGGTAAGACCTTGGGGTTTGAATAACTATTCATACCTGCTGACTGGGTTATCCTGCTATGTTTTATTTGCTTACTTTTGTGTATTACACTAATTTATGTATTGCCTTCCTTTTGGGGGCACCTGACATCTGGGGCAAGAAAGACTGAAGAAGATGGCGTCGGCTGTGTCTTTTATACTCTAGCCTTCCTGACGTCAGAAGAGTACGCGACAACAACCGACGCCGGACCAAGACTTTGGAATTCGGCCGACCGAGGGACCGCCTGCCGGCTGAAAACCCATATGTGATTACTGCAGCTGTAATAGCCCTCGAACATCTACATTTATGGTAGGTACAAAACTGTACTTTCCTCTCATTCCCTGCCTACAGCAGGAGTTTCTATGGAGGGCAAAGGAATGTCACCAAAACATGGGACGGGCGTTCACTCAACCCCCTGCCAGCCAAGCCTTAACAGACGCATCAGATTATGCATGGGGACCCAACTGGCGGGAAGATGCATTCAGGGCATATGGACCCCAAAACAAATGCATCTGCATATCAACCAAAAAGAGATGTTAGCTGTTCAAAATGCCCTGACAGCCTTCAAGGACTTGCTTCATCCAGGACAACTACTGATAAAGACGGACAACACCATGGTTATGTGGTATATAAACAAGCAGGGGGGCATGCACTCATACCCCTTTGCAGACTAGCCATGGCACTGTGGGACACAGCCTTGACTTAAGTACATCTTCAAGCTCAATTCCTGCCAGGAAAGCAAAATACTCTGGCAGACGATTTAAGCAGAAACCTTATGGACCCTCACGAGTGGAAACTAGATCCACAAGTCTTCAACATGATAATAAAGAAATGGGGGAGACCGGACATAGACCTGTTTGCCTCTCCTCGGAATTATCAACTGAAAAAATTCTGCACAAGGACTTATTACAGACAGGCATGGAAAGTGGACGCCCTATCCTTCAGTTGGAAAAACCTATCAGTTTACGCCTTTCCTCCTCTGCCTCTTCTTCCCAAGGTACTACTAAAAGTCAGACAAGAGAAACCAAAGATGATACTAATTGCCCCGGACTGGCCCCGCCAATACTGGTACCCAATCGTAAGGAACATGTCTCAATTCTCAGCTTGGCACTTACCTCATATACCTTACTTACTGTCCCAGTAAAACAATCAAATCCTACACAATCGGCTCCAAACACTGAACCTGGCAGCATGGCTGATCATGTAGTTATTCAAACCTCACCTCTCAGTAAAGCTGTGATGGATGTCATTTTGGAAGCCAGAAGGCCTAGTACTAGAAAATCTTATGCTGATAAGTGGAAGAGATTCTGTGCTTGGAATCAAGCACAAGGATCTGATACAGCAGAGTCAAACATTCCTCAGAATTTACAATACTTGACTGAGATGCTTGACAAAGGCCTATCCTTTTCATCAATAAAAATCCATGCCTCTGCCATCTCGGCTCATTACAACACAGAGCCACCAGTTTTTTCTCATCCTGTACTAAAGCAGTATCTTAGAAGGGCCAAAAATTTAAGGCCTCCCAGAAGATCACCAATTCCTGCATGGGACCTCAATTATGTGTTGGAAAAGCTCACCCTGCCTCCATTTGAACCAGCTGCTACTGCAGATCTAAAGTTCTTATCATGGAAAACAACTCTGCTCCTGGCAATTACTTCAGCAAGAAGAGTCTCAGAGCTACAGGCCCTCATGGCTGTGGAGCCTTTTATCATTTTTTACCCAGACAGGGTGTCCCTAAGGACCAATCCTTCATTTATGCCTAAGGTGGTTTCCAGTGTGGCTCTTAACCAAACTATTCATCTGCCAACATTTTATCCAAATCCGCAGAACACGGGGGAGAGGATTCTGCATTCATTGGACGTACACAGACAGCTAAGATTCTACTTGAGCAGGACTAAAGCCCAAAGAAAAACTGAGCAGTTACTAGTGACATTTGCTCCAGGATCAGAGGGAAAGGCTATTTCAAAGTGGATAAGCCACTGCATTCGTTTCTGCTACTTACACCGTGGCAAACCTGTGTCCAAGGGCATTAGGTCTCATTCCACCAGGGCTGCAGCTACATCAGCAGCTTTTCTCAGAGGAGTACCAACCAAAGATATTCTAGAGGCTGCTACTTGGAGCTCTGTTCACACTTTTACAAAGCATTATCATTTGCCTCTCTACTCTAAGTCCAGGGCAGGCTTTGCCACTGCAGTTCTGCAGGGCCTTATAGCCTCACCTAATGCTGTTTGGCTCCAGCCCTTCCATCCATAGCTTTGGGATTCTACCCAAATGTAATGACTGCAACAGTGAAACACGAAGAACATAGTACAGTTGTGTACACTTACCATAAATGTAGATGTTCGAGTGCATTCACTGTTGCAGTCCAGGTTACCAGCCCGCCATCCCCCTTTCATTCTGGAGTTTATCTTTCCTTCTCTGTCTTCTACAACCTATGTGGTGTATTTGCATGTAGAGGAAGGTAAAGTTTGTATTGTTGCATGTATATACAATTTATACATATATTTTTGCTCCCCATTTGGGGGGCACCTGACATCTGGGGCAAGAAAAACTAAAGAAAATGGCGTTGGCTGCTTGTTTTATACCCCTGACGACCTGACGTCATGGAAGAGGAGACCGCAACCGACACAGGACCCAAGACTTTGAATTCAGACCGACTGAGGGCAACCTGCCAGCAGATTGCCCCAAATGTAATGACTGCAACAGTGAATACACTCTTAACATCTACATTTATGGCAAGTGTACACAACTGTACTTTTTGGGTTCTTGTCATGTAGAAAGGGCAAGTGTCAGTGCGGAAGGCAGATTCCACATAAAGACTTGCATGAGCTCTACCCATCTGTCTAGGCCAAGACCACGATCACACCACTTGTGAAATCTGTCAGGCCCTTGTCCCCAAAACCCTCAGGAGTCGTCTTGCCATGTTAAAGTTATATATAGAGAATCAGTGCTCGAAATGTCTTACTAAAAACATGGACCCGATGTTGGGAACCATGGAAGAGCCACCTACAAAAAAGGCAAAAAAAATTATGGCCTGATCCAAACACTGCGCCCCCTATTCTGTCCATTCCTCTTGAGGCCGGTGAAGGCCTGGAGTCCAAGTCAGAATCTGTGGATCATTCACTGACAGGTACCCAGGCAGAAACCATCAAAGAAGCAGCAGGCATGTCCCAGAGGGAGTCGCAGGCATCCAAGTCGGGCACCAGGCTTATTATTTCTGAGGGCCTGCATGGGGTTTTCCAAATTATTGTCCGCGAAGTTGACATCTCAGATGTTGTGGAATGAGAGCTATTAACCACCAAACTCACATGGCCATATACTCCTTGGCCCTTCTTTCTGATGCTATTAAGCAATTGAGTGACCCACCTTATTCCCCTATCAAGGCCAAAATCTCTAGTCTCTCAAATTCCTGCAGTCAAGTAATTAAACACTCCATTAAGTGTAGTTAGGATGCAGTACAGGCTTCATCTAGAGCTGCAGCCGTGGGTGCTGTCTTCAGGAGATATTTCTGGCTCAGGCTGCTGATGACATTGTCAAAACTAATGGATGCTGCCTTGGACAAGAAAGCCTCATTTGGTTCAGCAGCTGCAGAACTCTTTTAAGGTCTTTCAGGAGAAGGGTGTGGAGCTCCAGGAGCTCAGACACATTTGTCTCCCCGGTTTCCGCTTTCAGATGAACTATCCAGCCAAAACTACATTAGTGAGAAAGCCTTCCAGACAAATGACATCCAAAATGAAAAAGGATACCAGGAAACAGACCCTCCCTCTAGGTCTGCTCCCTCTACCCCTGCTTCAAAACCGCCTTTTTAGGCCAAGCCTGGTAGTTTACTACCAGCCCTTACATCCAGACATCTCTCTCTCTCTCCATGTGTCTCTCCCTGTCCTACCCAGCTTGGAAACAGATTACCTAGGACTGTTGGGTCCTTTCTATTGTAAAACTGGGACATTTCATGGTGTGGGAGTCCAGACCCACTTTCAAAGGCATTCCTCAACCCCCTCATGACCAAATGGCTTTCTTACCTCCACTTCTGCAGGACCTTCTCTCTCAAGGCACAATTCAAGAGGTTCCACCTCAAGTAAGAGGAAAAAGATTCTACTCCAGAATGTTCCTGGTCCCCAGGAAAGAAGGTCCCTGGAGACTAGTCTTGGATTTATCCCACCTCAAAAATCCTCCCCGATACCCTCACAGGATCATGTGTTCTTAGGAAGCAGGATTTTTAACAGGACAAATGATGGCCTGTCTTCCTCCAGACAAGATTATGTCCCTCACTTCTTATTTCAAGGGGATACTCCTTCTCCAAGGTCTGGTGGCCAGGGAGTTTCTCAGGTTCCTGGGATTCATGACCTCCACCATCCCCATGGTACCCCTAGCAAGGCTACACATGAAGAAATTCCAATGGTACTTAAGGACAGTTTGGAAGCAACACCTGTACCCACTGGAGTTCATTGTCCCCTTGTTACCATTCCTTTCCAGGGACCTGAATTGGTGGCCTGCCTCTACAGCCCTAGCCCCCCCAATCAGGACCTGTACACAGATGCTTCAGACACATGTTGGGGAGCAAACTTAGGAGAATGGAGAGTGAGAAACACTTGGACCCTGAACCAGCAGAGGGAGCACATCAGTATCAAGGAGATGAGAGCCTTGATATCGGCCCTCCAAATCCTCAAGGATCGAATCCTGCCAGGAGTGGTGAGGTGGTACACAGACATTACCACTGTGCTGTGGTACATCAAAAAACAGGGGGGGGGGGAGTCCTATCTCATGTGCAGATTGGCTCTGCAGATGTGGGAAATTGCCCTAGAGAGAGACAAGTAAACCTTCTAGCCATCTACATACCCTCTGCAGAAAGTGTGATGGCAGATACTCTA
The DNA here is from genome assembly GCF_019279795.1 of Protopterus annectens. Classification (NCBI taxonomy): domain Eukaryota; kingdom Metazoa; phylum Chordata; order Ceratodontiformes; family Protopteridae; genus Protopterus; species Protopterus annectens. The sequence goes on along the minus strand of NC_056745.1, from coordinate 1,542,661,846 downwards.
AGCAGAACCATGACTCAATCCCACGAATGGATGCTAAACAGGGACGCATTCTTGGACCTGGTCCATCGATGGGGTATACTGCAGTTGGATCTTTTTGCATCCCCCATTAACAGACAATCCCAACCTTCTGCTCTAGGATACCTTCTCCCAAAGCGTTCAGGATGGATGCTCTTTCATTCCCTTGGAAAGGGATGTTTGCCTATGCTTTCCCCCCTTCCCACTCATACAAAAAGTTCTGCTGAAGATTCAGAGAGAACAACCACAAGTCTTGTTGATGACCTCCTATTGGGCAAGGCAGCATTGGTTCCCCCTTGTACATCATCTAGCCAAGGGCAATCACCACAAGTTATCCCACCAAATGGACCTGCTCTCACACGAGTGGGGAACTGTCATACACCCCCAGCTATCCTCCCTGAACCTTGCGTTGTGGGTGATAGGGCATTAATTTCCTTCAGATGGCTTTACAGATAATGTGCTTCAGGTTCTGCAGGAGGCCAGAAAATCCATCTATCCAGGTGGAAAAAGTTTTCTGTTTGGTGTTTAAAACAAAATATCCAGCCATTGATGGTAGAACCCCCAGTGGTTTTGTCTTACCTGTGTGATCTGATGAACTCTGGATTGTCTTGTTCTTCCATTAAGACACAGTTGTCTGCCATCTCAGCATGTCTTCCTCTCATCCCCCCAGCTTCTAGACTGGATGTTAAGCTATTTCTGAAGGGGATACTGCACCTTAAACCTCCAAGGAAGCCAATTCCACCCCCTTGGGATCTAAGTTGTTTTTTCTGGAAAAGTTAACCCTACCACCTTTCGAGCCAACCAAGGACTGTTCTCTCCAACACTGCACATGGAAAACTATCCCCTTGGTGGCCATTACTTCAGCCAGAAGTTTTTCCGAGCTGCAAGCCCTCATGGCCTCTTATCCTTTTAACAGTTTTCCACAAAGGTAGGGTTTGTTTACATACTTTACCCATCCTTCATGCCCAAAGTTGTCAATGAACTTTCCCCTGAATCAGGCCATCAACCTTTTTACCTTCTTCCCTTCACCTGAAAACTGTGCTGAAAGGATCCTTCATTCCTTAGATGTACATAGACAACTTGGATGCAATCTGGACAAGACCAAATCCATCTGTAAATCAAACAGGCTCTTTGCCTCCTACTCAAGAGCCCTGAGACTTCCTGTTTCCAAGCAAACCATCTTCTCATGGATCTCTAAAACTATTTCCTTTTGCTACACAACCCATGGCAAAAGGACATTCCACTAGGGCGCAGTGTCTTCCTCTGGTGCCTTCTTTAAGGGCTTGGATACAGCTACCATTTTAGAAGCGGCCATATGGGCATCTGTCCATTCCTTCACCAAACACTGCAAGTTGGATATCATTTCTAGGTCCAGGGCAGGATTTGCCAGAGCCATCTTTCATGGCTTTGTAGAAAATGTCTCTGTTCCTCCACCCAGTTCTTAACAGCATGAGCTTTTGTACTGTCCATCATGTTATGGATACAGCAGCATATAAATAGAAGGACGTAGTAAAGTTGTGTAAAATCTTACCACAACTTTAGATGTTCTTCTCTTATATATGCTGCTGTGTAGTTTCCTACCCTGCTGTCCCTTGACTCCTGACTACCCAGTCCGTAGTCCCTGGTTCCGGCAGCATTCTGTTCTGAGGTAGGTGCGTGCTTGATCTCCATTTTATACCCATCTGTTTATGGCCGACATTCACTGAGAGACGCAGAACGTCACACGTACCTTCACAGTAGCATCTAACTTTTATATTAAAAATGGCCAGACATACGAGTCGACCAGAGGCAGATTCCCTCATTTTATGGATATAGCAGCATATAGAAGAGAAGGACATCTAAAGTATGGTAAGATTTTACACAACTATACTTACTTTTGTAGTATTCTTAATACTATTCACATTTCCAGAAAGCACTCTTAAAATTTTCATTTTCCCCTTCCCTTAGACTCATGATTTCATAAATTCATAGCTAATTACCAGCCCAGCTTTCCTAATCGGCCATTCCAAGCCTAGCCAATTTCACTTCTAGTCTGTAGCTGTATATATTCTTTTTCATCCATTTCCTTCATATTTACTTTTGAACTTATCCCTTTAAACTTTCTTTTTCTGCCTTTTAGCCTTTTACCACTAGATTTTTATTTTTATTTTACTACCTCCCAATTTGTCATCTTCACTTATTTCAGAACCTTCTTCTGTGTCCTCTTTATTTTTTATCTAATTCTTCTATTTTCTACTACTTTTAAAATGTGTTCTCCTTTTTTCCTTACTCTGACATTTATGAATGGATTACAAAAATGAAAATTAGTGTGGGACAATGTAATACCTCCTTTGGGTTTAAAAGCATATGAGGTAAGAGTGGTTATTCTTATTAACAAAGAGACATTTTGTTATATTTGAGATTGTTTTTTCAATTATAAGTTTACTTGGAGAATATGAAAAAAGAAAGACAGTAACCCATGAAATCTTTGTGATAAAAGCATTTAACAGGGATGTGCAATTTCAAACAGAGGTGGAAAGAGAGACTTTGAAAGGACATTTGAAAATTTTATGTAAATATGTACTAGACATTACAAAAGTTTATGATAAAAGGGGTTATGGACTTGTGGGTGAAATTGCAATATTGTGCTATAAATAGAAACAGAAAAAATGTATACATATACCAAGCATAATAAATGTGGAGGGGAATTAGGGACGTTGTAAAATACTTGGTACAACCCAAAATACGTTTTGTTTTGTTTCTGAAAAAGATGGACATTTGATAAGTAACTGTGATAAAAGAAAATGTTATATTTGTGGGGAAATGGGACATGATTTGACATTTATGGCATTTGATACAATTGGACATGAAATTTTATTGTAAAAAAATGAAGAAATATGATACAAGTGAGAAAGTTAGGAAATTATATATGTCATTGCACAGTAATAATAAAGTAAAAATACTTGTAAATGGCTGGTTAAGCCAAAAGGTACATATGAAGTGTGATGTAAGATGGGGTTGTGCAAATGAGTTGTATACTCTGCATTAGTTATGAATGTGATAGTATGTGAAGTAAATTACTTAATAAAGGAGGCAGGGTATGTAACACCTGAAGGGTTAAGAATTCCAGTTCCTTAAACATATGTAGTTGACATTATAATACCTGCAAGAAGCAAAATTTGAATAAAAGCAGTAATAATTTGCACAACTAGGTGTCTAGTAGTGATAGGGATGGGTTTAAATAAAAGGAAAAGTAAAGGTTTATGTGATGTAGTAAAGCTAAGGGCTGTATATTTTACAGTGAATACAATTTATTCTGTGTTGGGTATAACATTTGGGAATAAAGATGCAAGTAGAAGTCAGTGGGAAAATAATAGAAAAATAATAATAAAACAACCCGGTCTTTTCTGAAGAACTTATAAGTTATCATTCAGAAAAAGGCTTATTTGATAAATTCAGTACTGATGGTAAAATGGCATACTTAACAAGTGTATTTTTGTTGCCAGCAGTATTGGAAGCGGAATTATTGCAGTTCATTTTTTTCATGTAAACAGGGTTCTAGATTAAACCCAGTAAAAAGAGGAGTTTTTTATCTGAATAAAGAAGAAGGATGTTTAGGGTTAAATAACCCAGTGGTATATGCTGCTTCCTTAAATTTGTATGATGCGTTAAAGTAGATAAATGAGAAAAAATGAGAGATTAGTAGTAAAACCGTATAAATAGAAGTATGATAAATTTTGGTGTATGCCATAAAAGAGAAAAAGTGTGTGTAAATGAAAAAATAAAATGTTACCAAGAAAAAAACATTTTTGTGGAAAATAAAAATTGATGATACAGAAGATGGAAAAGTATGCATAAGAATGTAACTGTAAAACATTACTATGGGAAACTGTTGGAAAAACTAACAGATGAAAATAAAGCTATAAAAATACGAAGCAAATTGTATAATCAGAAAGTAGAATGTCACGATTGTTTTGTAGAGACTGGTAATACAGTTTCAGTAAATATGAAGCTTGGAATAATAGGCAGCCTATATCATCCAAACCAGCAAGTTGAAAGAAGAGCAGCTTGTAACCCAAGAAAAAAATCATTAGTTAGTATCCCAGTCCTGGTAAAATTCTTCCTCATTGTTAAATGGTTCTAAGGTGAATGAAATATAAAAAGTCGTCATTCTGTGTTAAAATCTTCCTCTTTATTAATTCAGGTAGGTGAGAGCAATTCTGTTACATTGAGTAATCATGGTTTCAAGTTTACCTAGTTGATGTCTATTACAATAAGGGTGTTTGCAAAGTATTCCTAATAACAATTTAGAACAGTGAGTAAGCATGTCAAATGGCCAACCAAATCTGTGAAAATTTACAGAAAAATCTGGCAAGGCTAGAGTTTTTACTGTGTAATTCCTTAAAAGTCCTTGTAATAGAGCCTTATGGGAAATATGCAAATGAAGTATTTAAGGCCATCCTGTGCTCAAGATTTCACATACAGTAAACCAAATCAATATACACTTTTGGTATCAAGCAGGAATGTTCCAGTAGTGTAGCTTAAAATATGTAAAGTATATAAAATATATATAAAGTAGATACAAGACCAAAAACTTCAGAAAAGAGACACAAAAGGGCATTGTGTCTTGACACTGCTCTTTCGCCAATGGGGCTTCATCGGACCTACCTTTAAAAATAGAACAAGTCCAGTATACCAACACCAAATTGAGGCCTAACCAAATTGAGTCATAAATATAATGACTGCATGATGCTAGTATCAAGAAGACATTATGAAGATTATTATCTGAGGATAACAAAACATTATTGTGAAAATGAGCTAAATTCTTGAGCTTTTCTTTCAGGGGTCAATAGTAGGCTTGGTGGTTAATTCTTCTTAGTTTCAAAATGCTTTTTATGGAGATGTGGGTGTTAAGTCCAGGAGGCTGGTTAATCAGTAGGCGTATTTGCCATTCAAGTTTGTGCTTCTCAAGGATGTCATTGGTGGGGCCCTGAAGTTCCTTCTTCTCAATCACATCCAGGATATGAAATCGGAACTTGTTGTGTCCTTTTTCTAGGTTGTGCTTAGCAAGGGCGTTGTTAATGTATTTTAGCTCATGCAGATGTTATGCCATCCTGGTCTTAAGTTTGTGTCTTACCGATGTAAAATGCATTACAGTTGTTACAGCTTGCCCTATAAACAACACATTCGCTCTGACAACAACCCACCATAGAAGCATTTAAAAACGAGGAAGAATTTTACCAGGACTGGGATACTAACTAATGATTTTTATATTTGGTTATTAGCTGCTTGGTACCTCTTTCAACTTGCTGGTTTGGACGATATAGGCTGACTATCATTCCAAGCTTCAGATTTACTGAGATTTTGTTAATCCACCAATGTGGATATTTTAACAAGAGATTAGGGTATATGCAAGGCCACTGTTCGAGTGGTCCACCTAGTGAATTTTGGTTTAAGTTTTATAGAGACCGGTAATAGATAAATAACCCGTAAAATGGAAATACAGTATGCCATATAAAAAGAAAAGGGATAGAGTATGTATTTACATGGTCATGAAGAGACTTCAACAGAGCATGTATTTTTGAAATGTAAAAGAGTAAAAAAGTTATGGGGAAACTATGTAAAGAAGATTTTTTTTGAAGATATAAAGGAAGTGAATAAAATTAACATTGATATGATTAAATGGGGGTACTAGAAAAACAGAAGTAACAAATATGTTAAAAGAATAGCTCATAATTTTTTGTTATATGGAATAAAAGAATAAATGAAATTATCTTCAATGGTAAATATATTTTAGCAACACTATTAAGTAAAATCAGATAGTGGTTATGGAAAAGGGAGTAGAGGTCTAGTAGAGATGAAAATCTAGTATGATTGTAAAGGAAATTATGAGTATGTGTTAATATATTTGTACATTTGTAAATATTTGTAAGTTTGTAAATGTGTTGTAAATGTTTGCCTTTTCAGCTTTTCTCGGTTAGGGGTCGCCACAGTGAAACTCCAGTCCGCTAATGATTGGCAGTAGATTTTTATGGTGCCGAGTTGCCAGCCCGACGCCCAACCTTCAGTGAAGGCACGCCCATTCACGCATGTCTTTCGGAGGCCACTCGACCGCGGGGAGGACATGCAGACTCCACACAGAAGGCACTCCAGCTGAGAATCGAACAGGAGAACCTTTTGCTGTGAGGCAACAACGCTACCACTGTACCACCGTGGCTTAATATAAATGTGTTGTAAATAAGGGTTCTTTTTATATAAATAATGAACATTTGCTCTTTTCAATAGATGCCGTGGGCTCTCTTACATCCACTTGAGCTACCTTCAACTCAGGCATATTGGGCCTTGGTCTAACAACTCATCCAAAAAATGGCACGCTCAGTAGTGCAGTTACCCCCTTATACTGCACTGCAGTGTCAGTACTGGAAAATTAAGTCATCTACTTAGTGTGGCAATAGAACACACAGCCTACTGTGCCAAAGGTGAGAGCATTACCTGTTGAGCTACTTCAAAAGAAGTTATACCTGTGGGGTTTGTAAGTACTGTAACTTTATATACACTAATTCCCTATGTGTTGGCAATTAATGATGATAATTCCATATTTGTTATATATGTTTCCCTTTCTGACATGTATGAGGTGTTCTGTATTGGCAGAGCATCTCATAAGCTGTCACTTGCTCTCACAGAGGTTATATGAACACCTTATGCAGTAAGAACAAATAAACAACAAAAGTATTCATTTTAAGAAGTTTTATATTTTGTGTTTGACCATGTCACTAGAAATGTTCAGGGTGGAGACATGGAGACTTTATTAGAAATAAACAAGTTGTATTGGCAGCTAAGGATGCATGTTTCAATAGCATCAGGACTGAATGCTCCAGATAACATTGCATGTGTTAAAGCTGAATGCTATTATGTCATAGAAGGATCCTAAAACTTGTTATTTTTAAAGATACTTTTTAGAAAATTTTTATATGTTTTATGCAAGATTTCGTTCTGTTCATTTAGTCAGTGTTGTGTGATTAATGACTAGTTCTGGTACAGCAGATGTGTATGGAATTGTTTTAAAGCAGAGTTGTGTCATTAAAAAGACAAAAGTGCTAAATAATTCTGCGTTTTGGATTTCCATTTTCTTTAGTGTGTTCAGTGCAGTTCTCAGTGTCCCCCCAACTCAGAATGAACTCGGGTATTAGAGGTTTTGTGTATTTATTTTTTTATAGCTTTTATTTTGACCTACCTTTTCACTTCAGGTTGCATTTTAGTCTGTGCCTATCTGGGGCTACTCTTTGCAACAGAATGTGACATCTTGTCTTTCTAATCTACCCTTTGTATGCAACTAGCATCCCTCATTTGTCAGCCCACCACTTTCAGGTAGCACTTTGGTGGTTGAGTGCAAGTACAAGGAATGTTCCACAGGACTCTGAACAGGAACTAGATCACATGATGGTAGTAACACTGTCAGTCTGTCATCAGATAAAGAGTGGAAGTGCATTAGTTAGGGCTATTAGAATTATTGGGGGAGCGTGTTGTATGAAACGGGGAGCCAGTCATGCCACTGCATATGTCACTTAGGAGGCCACAGTTGGTGTATTCCTTTTAATGCTAGAGATTGTGTTGCATTGTAGAAGAGCATTATTGGAGAGAGTCACAGGAATATTCCAAGGGTGATGAGGATGATGATTTGTATTCTGCAGTTAACTGTCTCCAAACTGTGTTGTTCCTTTGCGTGTTAGTAATATGGCTTTCCACCGCCAGATTATTATGCATTGTATAATCAAGAACGTCTGATAATCACTTGGGTAGCACAAAATATCCTAATTTTCATGCTGTTACTCAGTGTATCTACCACTGTTTTACATGCTTAAACATTTGCCATAAAACCTGTACTTTTGAGATATACGTAGTGTCTAATACGCAGTCCTAATTGATGTAGCTTCTAATGTAAGCTTGCTTTAAAATGTTGCAGTAATCAGATGTATGCTTCTTCCTCTGTAGTTGCCAAATATACAGTTTAGGTGTGTAGCACAGTATCTAATAATTCTACACTTGTATGTCTTTTGCTTAAATTATATTCTGTAACCCAGTTGTAACTGAAGGTAGATCTTGAGGCCCAGTCTTCTAACCTTAAAAAAATTGTAGAAAAGCTGCTGGAGCTTATATTTGAGTTATATGGGAGAAGGATGGTATGGATGTGGTACATAAGATTATATAAAGGAAGCTCTGAGAAAGTGCAGCAAAAAAAGGAGAGTTGAGGGATCAAAAGAAGAACTGAATACAAAGGGGGAACTTGTTCATTCGTTGAGGGATCAAAAGAAGAACTGAATACAGAGGGGAACTTGTTAATTCTTGAACTAAGCAAGTATTACTTTTATAGAAAGATAAAAGTGAAGGAGAAGGGAAGTAGGTGTTGCAGTTGTGGGTTGCCAGCTGCATGTAGAGGGCAGAATAGATGGACAGTTGGTCTTTTCCTCCAGCCGGTGGTATGATCTTATCTGGTGATCATGAGCTGTACAGACTCTGTGGGCTATAATTATGGTACATATGTAATTGGTGCTGTCTCTCCTTTTGTGTATTGAACTAAAGTTGATTATTACCTTTTCTTTCCTTTTGCAATTCATGCAGCAGAGACACCAAAGAAGGATTTGAACCCACTCACAGAGATACTGAAGCATCCTACAAAAGTTGTTTTGCTGAGGGTAAGAACAGTGTTTATTATTTACAGATATACTGTTGCTAACACTCTTAATGGACTGCACTTTCAGGCCAACTGCCAAGCATCCTTATTTGTTAGAAGTAGCATTTAAGTCTCAGCCACTGTCACCTGGCTGGTTTAGTATTACAATTTCATGTTTTATGCTCTTTTGTCTTTTTTCCTTTTATGGAAAAAGAACAGCTCTTCTTTCTCAGAGTTAATGTGTCTTGAATGATTCAGTCAGCATATTCTTATTTTGGTGCATCTGTGTAACCTAAGATGTTTTCTGCACTTAAAAGTACCACAGTCTGTTTTGTAGCTGCATTTACATTTGAGTCTCCACATTTTAAGTAAGTATTTTACTGTTTGACGTGATTTTGCATGGCACATTGAGTAGGGCTCCCGATTACTAATTCCTGTGTTGATAGTAACATATGATTTTATAGAACTTGGGTCTTGACAGTCCAGCTTGATTAATTTCCAGGTGTCATCAGTGAAGTGTACAAGGAAAACTTTATAGACCTGGTGTATTTGGAATTCAGTAAGATGTTAACACTGTACTTGGAGTTTTGTAGAACGAGTAAACAGTGTAAAAGGTGTAAGATTGGACTTGTGCTCTGGGCTGGATTCAAAATGGCCTCTGAATGGAACTGTCAGAATAAACATCAACAAACAGTGAAGCACCACAGGTTTTAGTGCTAAAGCCACTCATCATGCTGGAATTAAAGAGCAAGGTCAGTTCATGGTATGGTGAATAAATATGTGGCAGATGAGATTTAATACAAAAATGAAAAGGTTACACACTGGTAGTTAGTACAGAGGATTCAGGCTATGAGCTGTTAAAGATCTCCAGCCTTTGTGGTACAGGGTTTTGATTCCCTCTGTCTCCATTTGTCTACTGTGTGACTTTGGGCAAGCCACTTAACCAGAAAGTGATTTGTGGCAGAAGTTGATCTAGGATGTTCTTCGTGTTTCACTGTTGCAGTCATTACATTTGGGTAATCCTACGGGCAGGTCAGTCGGCCTGAATTCCAAAGTCGTGGGTCCTGCGTCGGCTACTGTCGCCCCTTCCCTGACGTCAGGCCTTCTGGGGTATAAAAGAAGCAGCCAACGCCATTTTCTTCAGTCTTTCTTGCCGCGCGGTGCCCGAAGCAGAAGTAGTTCGCAAGTGCCGGTCGGCTGACTCCTGAAATTTTCGTGTTTGAGTTTCAGAACCGAAGTCTTCAATAAAGCTAAGTACCCCGTTGGGGAAACTTTTTTCTTGCTCCAGACCGATGTCAGAAAAAGTTAATAATTGTATTGCTTGTGGAAAGCAAATACCTCATAAGGATTTTCATTCTTACTGTATTCCTTGCCTAGGCCCAGTGGTCTGCTGGACAGCATACCTAGTAACAGTGAAGTCTGAGTTTGAGAGGAGAAACTTTGTTAACTTTGGTTGTCCTTAAACAGGACAGATGAAGAGGAAAATGGTTAATGGGTAATAATCAGGACAGCAGGGGAAAGGGATTAATTGGTAATAATAAGACATAAACTGAACCTTGTTTCATAATAATAAAGAATGATAGTAGAGGCTAGCAAGATGCATTGTTTAGGGTTGAATTGCAGAGATACTCTGGTCATCCTTGAAATGAACAAGGAGCTGCTAATGCTGTATCCAGGGTATTGTGACTATAGTTAGATACTGACAAATGAAGGAAAATAGGCTGCTGGAAAGAGCATATGTGAAGGTTAATGTGGTGATGTAGTATGATAGTGCCTGGAGTATGAGAGTATGAGGAGATTTTGGTTTGCATGCGTTATAAGGGGGGGTAGGAGACATAATATGGACAGAACTGTTTTTTATGTATGGACAGATGTGACACATAGAGCCAAAAGGGAGATTGGAAGCACAAAATAGGAACATTTCAGATTAGACTTCAGAAAATACCGTATACTGTGTGTTAGAGAGTTGTAAGTCCTTAATATTTGTTGTTTGAGGCAGTGGTGTTGTGTAATTAAATGATAGGAGTGGCTCAGGTTTGCTTAATCAAAATGGATCAGAGTTGCTCTAGTCCAAGTACTAAGTAGATCTACATGATGAACTTCACCTCTTTGCAGAGAATTGCTGTAGTCCAAGTACTAAGTAGATCTACATGATGAACTTCACCTCTTTGCAGAGAATATGAAGTACTGAAAAGGACATTTATTTCTATCACTTGCAATGTCTTCTTGTAGGCATTTCAAATTTCAAAAAAGAAATGAAAAAGACTTGAGATTAAAAAAGAGTTGAAGGTGGCTTTGCTGTTTGCTGACTGACTGAAGTTTTAACAGTAAAATGGGTGATTTAGAAGCTGTATTTTTTAAGACCGCTCCCCCTTCATTTCCCCACCAGTGCCTGCTGACCATCACCTCCCCTCCTCAGATCTCGTAAAAAATTCCATCATACAGGCAAGGTCGGTTCTTTTTCCTCAGTACCATCCACACAGTGCTCTGTACTCCACAGCTCCCAGGGGCATTCCCATCTCACTTCTCTCCCAAGCCAGGACCACCAGCATTTGAAGGTGGACCTTAATTGCCCTTTGCCAGGAAAGTACTTTATGCCCGCCTGGCTTTGAGGTAGGGCATTGATAAGAAAGCCTTGATGCCCATTTCTTTAGTCAGTTGTCTTGTGAAACCTACAGTACTGGCCTTCAGATCATTCTTAATACTGCACATGCTCAGTACGTGCTATACTTGGCAGGCATGAGCACATTAGGCCTAGTAGTTGCCTGCACAATTCACACTAGTGGCCAGCCTGCACTTGGGATTGGTAGGGCAACAAGCTGAGTAGCCTCCCTTCCTCTGAACAAGAGAACTGACAACAGCTGTTCACTCCCATAATCCCCAGCCAGTTTCTCAGGCACCCAAACCACTAATTGATCTCAAGTCTTCAGGATTACAGTCAGGCCTTTATCCTCTGTGTCATGGAGCCAGCTGTGTGTGGGGCTTGTCGTTATCTGTACAATATGGTTTTAAGATCAAATGTGTTTTCACAGATTCTGGGATATACATCCTTTTACTGTTGCAAGCTTGTTAGGATAGATGGCAGTGCCTCTGCAAAGGAACACCCAAATCCAGAAGCCAGGATGACAACTCGGGACTGGAAATTGCTCATATAATAAGCCAGTGTTATTGTCCTAATCTGTGTGTTCCGTAAAGAGAAGGTTTCCTGAGTAATTTCCATGATGTAAATATCCATGAAGGAACAAATCTTTCTGTGGGATTTTGGCTACCCATATGTAAACTAAGTAAACTACTTAGTATCAGATAGACACAGCCAAGGTTAATTGGCTGTTTTAAACAAAAGACTGTGAAACAAAAGAAATCCATGCAGGGATGGCATATCATTTTGACCATGCTAGATGATCCGTCTGCTCTCCAACAATGATTATACTCTCCATAATTAACTTAATATGATGACATCATCACCTTATGCAAGAGTAAAGTCAAATGTGGTCTTAAAAATCACCGTCCTTGACTTTACAAGTGGAAACTGTGATGCAGTAAATGGCATACCATGAAAATAGGGAAAACAAAAAAGCAAATGTGTGTACTATACAGACATATAGAAAATGTAACAAGTGAAGAATTTTTTAAATTAAAAAAGCTATCTTCCCCTGTACATGAGTTGGGTTGCGTTTGCATACACATACATGCATATTAACGTAAATGTTGTAAATGATCCTTATATGAGGTTTAAGTATATAAACAGAACTGTTGTTGTTAGGCATGTAAGGTAAATAAAGGTGTTTCTTTAAAAACTTAGATGACCTGAAAAGTGTTGCTACCACTTTCATGTTAAATGAAAATAGGAGCAGAGAGAACCTTTTGCTGTGCTAGTTAGTGGTTTTAATGAAAGAATTAATACTCTGTAACAGGAGTGCTAAGGCAAGTCAGTGGAGAGTGTTTGCCATCCTTGAAGGTGCAGTTGATGTCCGGAGTCACATCTGTGAAAGAGAGACAGCAGAGTGAATGAAGCCTGGAAAAATACGCTATGAGGGCGATGATGGTATTTCTTGACATGGAAATCCAGAAGAGAGAGCTACTGAGAGGTCTATGTGAGAGAGAGAGAGAGAGAGAGTGAGACCGACTGATGCTTTCTGAATGAAACTGTACACCAGTTTTATGTAACTGTTTACTAGGTATTTTCTGTGAATTTGGGAGCCATTATAAGACTTTTGTTTTGGAAAGAACCTGCATTTGTGTTTTGTTTTTGCAATAATTTTTTCTAAGACTGGATGTCTTTGCTGCTTTTAATATTCCACATTTATGGGTTGCAGTGTGCAGCTATAGCACACTTTTCCATGTGAGAGTCCTCACATTGTATATTTGACTGCATAAAAGAAGGTTGTGTGTTTTTAACATAATTTTCTGCACCTTGAGAAAGTGGAATTACTGGAGCAAAGCTTTTCCCCACTGTTGGGAAGAATGAGAGAGAGAGTTCTGCAAGTGTCCTGGGATTCTTTTTCTCCTGTCTGTTGGCCTGTTCACCAGGATAACAGCTATGGAACTGTTAGAGCACACCATATCTGCTGCTAAAGTGATAGTGGCAGTGGTCAAATTGATGGCTATCCCAAGTACATAAAGTTAACTGAGAAAGAGGTACTTGAGGAGGATCTTGTTGCCTTTGAATTATATGTCCACCAGAAGGGATGGGACTGAGGTCAATGGACCAGGATGCTTTCAGTCCATCTGACCAGAGAACTTCTGTAAGCAGTCATAGGTTTGATTATCAGGACTTCTTGCCAGGAGGCATAAGCTCAGAAGATTCATAGTTGAAATTTTACCCATAAAAGTGATGAGTGCAGGATTATGTCTCTTTAATCCTATACTTAACCCCAGGATAATAACCATAAATTAAAGGAATAAAAATAAAATGTCAGAAATACTTAATAGCCATTGACATATTTGAGAGATCTATACCTACTGCTTTAAGAACCTGGGTGAATAAAACTGACTCCAAGGAAGCCAAAAGTCTTATACTTGTGTTAACGATTCCGGTGCTTTGAAACTGTGTATATAACTGAGCAATCTAAACCTATAGTAAAACCTGTGCCAAATATTGGTAACAAACCAAGTATCAACTGTAGACAGACTCTGTTTTGACTGAGGATAAAGGGGTCACACAGTTAAATTTTGTAATAATTACAATAACACTTTTATACCTGGAACAACTGTAACATATGAAAAGCTTGCTGCTAGTGGATGTATGCCTCTGGAATGATAGCTGTGCCTGCATTTGTCAAATTTGCTCCTGCAGAGTTAAGTACGATGTCTTGGTGGCAGAAAGCAGCTGAGGTTGTTTGAGCATGATGATAAAGTGGCAGTATCAGTGCAAAACAAAGACAATTACACATAAAACAGTTGAAGTAGAATACATTAACAAATAAATAGTATCCCATTGCTCAGCCACAAATACAAAATGTGTTTGGGAAGGTTGTTTGTCCTGTTGTCTTATGTTAAACTGTTTAACACATTATAATGGCTCCCAATTGAATTGTTGGCACTCGAAATTCCGAGTGCTGGCAAATTGAAAAAAAAAAGAAGATTGAAAATCAGGAGAAAAGCAAATCTCGAAAATCACTCTTCTCTTTCAAACTTCTTTTTGCAGGGGGGGCAAGATCCCCCCCTCCCGTACACCTCCTAACTTTTATATACCAACTCCAAGATTGGCATATCTTGGAGAAAAGGGAATATTCTGAGAAATGGCATCTCAGACTTGGTATATTTAAGTCCAGTCTTTCAGCTGTTCAGTCTTCACATTTCAGGACTCACTCTACTGGGTCCTGACATTTCAGATGGTTACCCATTGTAATAAGGGGAAGATTTTACCTGCTTTAAAGATTTATTAGCAATGGAAAGAATAATATTTGTGATGAACCGCGTTATCATTGTGGGGAGGGGAACCAGCAAGTGAATAAGTCTATAGATGCATCCTTTTCTAACTTGGGGAAAAAGGGGGGAGCAACCACCAAATACATGCATTAGAATGTATGAATCCAACAAAGATTAGGTCATAGTGTTAGAAAGCCCTAAAAGTATAAAAATATGGATCAAGATACAGAGGGGGAAAAACTAGGCTGCTTGGCATAGAGTGATAAAGCCTTAATTGTGGCTCAGATGATCTGTGTATGAGTAGTGGCACAGGTGCTGAAGGGACTGGGCAGGGGTGGATGTGATTGAGCGGCCAACACTGTTTTCCCATCCTAGTGTGTGGGTGGGGGGAGGCATTCTAGGCTTATTGCAGCAGCACTTTTAAGAGCCTAGTGAATGCTGCTCTACAAATAGTATACCACTTGGTCTATAGGCTGTGCATGTGCGGAAGTGAGCATGCACCTGCTGAAGGCAGCCGTGGTGAAACTCACAAGTTTACTGTGTGTGTGTTGGGGTTAAGACACACTACCTGGTAGCTATATGACACTGCACCAGCATCCGTGATGTGGTCACCAGCCCCAGACATGTCTGGTCAACACAGAGGGTTGTTAAGGTGGGTCCAGTAGACCTGTTGAATGAGGACAGAAGCTGGTTGCAGCTGATGTTCAGCTGGTGGAAGGATTAAATAAAATGATGCAAAAGGAAAAAAAAACTCTATAGTTTAAAGAGGCATGTCAGCGTTCTCCTACAGCAGAATAATCTGCAAGAGCAGAAGCAGTAAAAGGAAGCATATTATGTAAAATATTCAGCATGAAGATGCTGTAAAACATATGGTAGAAGGATTATTGCAGCCTGAAAGTGTTGCAAAGAGAGAGAGTAGAAGTAAGTTGTAGAATTGAAGAGGAGGAATTACTCAGTGAGAGTATAATCTGAGGGAATGAAGTCAGAAAGTAGGAAAAGTGCAAAATCTGAGCAGAACTCATTCTAACTAACTAAAGTAGAGAATTCTATACCAAGTGAGTGTTGATAAGCATAGACTTAGACTATAAGAAAGTCTTCACAAGAGATGAAGGAATGGTACAAGAGCAGATAGCCAACTTTTGCCAGTGCAGTACATGAAAAAGTCAAATAAGTGAAGACTCTAGGCATCAGGTATCTATACTCAAGGCCGAAAGTAAAATTGAACATGTATTCTAAGGTACCCTTTTTAGAGAAGAGTAACCTAGAAAATAAAAAAAGTGACTGTGTGGTATTCACTTTTCCTAAGATAGAAAGAAAGCAACATACTAGAGAGAAAAAAAGAGACAATATCGTACAGAAAGAGACAGGTTATCTGTGATCAGAACACTGACAGTAATCCTGTTGAGCCAAAATACAGGTGTTCTGTGCAAAACGAAGAGGGTTCTGTTCATCAGGTTCATAAAGAAAGAAAGCAAGAAAAAATAATCAGGGCCGAGACAGCAGCTGATGTTAAACAACAATGTTATACATTATCCTTTATAGGAGAAGAGTTGGACTCTTGAGGCCCCATTGTCTGTTTTGGTAGGAGGGACGGCAGGAACTTCTACCTCTTGATAGGCTGATCTGTGAGAAACTCCACAGTGGGTTAAACTTCAGATAAACCATTGACATTGTAAAACGCACAGTAGGAAGATGACACTTTTGGGAAGCACCAGGGAAAATATGACTAGATTTGTAGGAGAAGAAGCTGAACAGGACTGTCCTTCATCCTACCCATAGTTTAAGATACAAGATTTGTTGTACAGAGTAATAAAAGGATAGAGGTGAAGTAGTGCACAAACTGCTGCTGCCATATCTAATATGTTATTTCAGCTAGGCTGATTTTGGTCATCGCTGAGGAGAGTCCTTGAAATAGCTCATCTACTCATTTATCAAGGTAAACAAACTGTAGTACTGGATATCCTGAATGCCCATAGACAGATTTTAAAATCGTTTTGATTCCAGTGCCTGTCATCAAGTTGCCATTTGAATGCATTGCTGTGGATATTATTGCACTATTGGAAAAAAAATTAGCATCTGGTTTAAATTCAGCATTTCTTTTATTAATTCACAATCTTTCTTTTCTATAGTGTGACTCAAATTCTTATCATAGTGCTTTGGTGATATTTACTTAGTTCACTTGTCATCTCTTTTCATTCTTCTAGTACTCTTCTAGTATTCTTGTTCAACAACATGCAGTTATTTTGTACAGATTTGATTTTCCTGTTACACATTAGGAATGTATCATTGGACAAAGCTTTGTGTGTTGCTTACTCCCAGACATAGCTCATAAAGCTTGAATTTTAATTTCTTAATCATTCTCAGTCATTTCTGTGGTCTCCATTTTAGTGACAACACATAGTCATATTGGCTCCCTTTATCATAACCTTTAGTGTTGCAATACATTCTCATTTTTTACTTTTGTAATTTTATCTTGTACGTAATCCATATATCCGGCTTATTTTCATAGTAATTTGATTTGCTGTACACATATCAACCACTTTTGAAAACAATAGGATTGTTTCTTTAATATGCTTCCCATTGTTTCATCATTCTTTTTATACTGCATATAAATTGAGTTATCGTCACAGAATAATTTAGTTAACCAAATCAAATTCACAATCCATGGCTTTGGCTTTCATCTGTGTATCATAAGCATCTATAGTCTCTGAAGGGCATTTGCCATTGGAAGGAAAATGTTGCAAATAAGCATCAACTTATTTGTACGCTGACAGTAACTTCTGTGTCCAAATAATTTGTATTTTTCATCTTCAGAAAGAGGAAAATTGTTAAAACATCTTCAGGACTTCTTCCCTAGTGACTTTCAAGAATGTTGCGCACTGCATTTTCGGGCTGCTTGATTTAGCTGTAGATGATGAGGTGTCTGCTTCATATACCTCCATTTACCATTTCTGAATGTGTGGTCTTAGTTTGGGTACCCTTTAGTGACTTACAACTTGCTTCCAGGATTACACTTAGTGTTAAGGACATGTGTGCATTTATGACCAGCAGTGTGAGCTTTTGACTACACTAAACTGTAAAAGGCCAACATGGAGTGCATACTGTATTGCATAGTGTTATATGCAATTATATTATTTTTTTCTATTACTATCCCCTGTAAGTATATGCCAGACCTTCTTGCTATTACGAAATAGTTCAGCAACTTTAAAGTAGAAAATCAATCCTGTGCAAGAAGAACACGTTTACCATCTTGAAGAATTTGAAGAGACATCTTTTATGTCCGATTTGTTAAATGTCTGATGAGACTGACTAAACCTTAAGAAAACCAGTTTAATTAAGGCAAAAAAAAGTTTTATTTTAAAGGATTGCCAAATTAGGAATACATTTTCATAGACATGCTCAGGACCAGCAAATGAATCCTGCAAATAAAAGCTAGTGGTCTTAAATATTCAGTCTACTGAGTAATGTTAAGTTTTGAGCTTGGTCTGAACCATGGCTGAAAAAGAGCCATGTTTGATCCAGTCCACCTGTACTTTTACTAAGACACACACACACACACACACACACACACACACACACACACACACACACACACACACACACACGCACAGGCACACACACACGGGCATGCACACACACACACACACAGGCGCACACACACAGACACACACACACGCACACACTCATTGGTTATGAACCTATCATATCAGGCAGCACTTTGTCTTGAAATGAGCAAACATGCCAGGAAAATGTCAGGCGCTCTACTAAAAGCCCCTCAGATCACTTACAATTCAAACAGGTAAGAAACCAAACAAAACAAGCTATATTGTCTGATAAAAGAAGCTACTACTGCCAGCTTCAGCAAACCCATCAAAATAATCCTCAAAAATTCTGGCTAGACATTAGCAATCTCCTACACCCGGGATCCTCTGCAACACCTACTGCCTCAGGTTCTGATCACTACAATCCCATCCAAATAGCCAACTCATTTAACACATTTTTCACTGAAACAATTCTATCCCTCCCCAACCAACTATCCCGTAGTACCACTTGCCCTACCACAACATCTACCAATAACCCCCCCCCCATTTCATCTTCAGCCTGTGACCACATCCCTTATCTGTAACCTCCTTCAGAAACTTAAACCCATCACACTCTCTGCAGATCTACTACCTGCATAAATACCTGCAAAAAGCAGCAAAGGTCATAGCTCACCCCGTATCCATCCTCATTAACAGAACTATTTCTGAAGGAACCATCCTCTTAATTTGGAAAATCTCTCACATCATCCCCCTGCACAAAGGTGGTAACTCCAGTAAGTTTTCTAACTATAGGCCCATTGCCATACTATTCCCTTTGGCAAAAATAATGGAGAAATGTACTCATTTACAACTGCTAACCCACCTACTTGAGAACAATTTACTAGCCACCTGTCAATATGGGTTTGTACCATTTCACAGCACCACTCTGCTCTCTTATCCTTTACTGACTGCATTAAAAGCAATTGCAACAATGACACTCTATCAACAATGACACTCTATCCTCAGCCCTTTTTATAGATCTGTCAAAAGCATTTGACATAGTTAACCACAACCTCCTCATAAACACACTTAAAAACTTGTCAGTGGATGCTCCTGCTATACAGTGGTTCCAGTCATATTTAGATAATAGGCAACAGGCTGTACTATGGGATAATTCCTTATCTTCCCACCTCCCAGTCACCCTAGGTGTCCCTCAAGGATCCATTCTGGGCCCTTTACTCTTCTCCATCTTTACTAATGATCTCCATTCAGTTATTCCACAAGCTGTCTGTATCCATTACGCGGATGACTCCACACTCATATGCTCTGCTAATTCCCCATCAGAACTACAGTCACTAACCCAAAAGACCCTTAGCACAGTTGAAAATTGGCTCCTACATAGGCATCTTATCTTAAACCCCCAAAAAACTAAAATGTTACTATTCACCCCCACCCGCAGAACCTCCCCACTTAACTTTACTGTCACTTCAAATAGTGGTACTATAATAGCTCCCAAGCAAACCACTAAACTTCTCGGAGTACTAATAGATAATAACCTGTCTTATGAACCACACATTAACAACACCATAAAAACAGTCAATAAGAAACTACGTTCCATCTACAGGATCAAATCCTTTCTGACTCCTCCAGCTAGGGTCACCATACCCTACTCTATTCCTCCCCGATCTATACCAAAATAAGCAAAAGCAATCTGAGCAAACTCTCCTCCTCCTCCTACAATACTATCGCCAGATTTGCAGCTTGGTCCTCCTATAGAACCCATTACTGTGGCAATCTAAATCAGCTAGGATGGTTAGAATTGCCAAATCTTATACTTTTCAAACAACTAATTGTAGCCCATAAGATCCTGCATCATCCCAACAATACACCCATACTTACTTCCCTAATCACCCCTATAGCAATCTCAAAACCCTACGCTCATCTGACAAACTACTTGTACACATAGTTAAATCCAGTAATTCAGCTGGTGACACTCTGTTCTCTAATACAGTGGGTAAAACCTGGAACAGCTTCCCATGTCAACTAACCTCCCTATCCTCAGTTTACCTATTTAAAAGCAAACTCAAACCCTACCTTAAATCATTCTGGCTATGCCCCTGTGTTAACCCAGACTAACCACCTATGCTTTCCCCGACACCTCTGACTCTAACCCTCTTTGAGCATTATCTTGTGCTAACACTCTGATATTACTGTGTGGAACCTTTCAGAGGATTTTTTCCTCATGTAAATATGTATACACAGAAAAATGACATCAAATAACTACTCTTGTTAGACTGAATAGTAAAACTGTAACCTTGTTCTTTGCCTAGGAATGTCCAAACCAATTAACACTACTGTCTTCCTTTGAAACTTATGTGTGACTTTAGAATCTATAGTGTCTCTTAAATATAAATTAAATAAAGGTGTGTTCATGTCAGGTATTCCCTACTGGAATGCTAATTCGTACTTAGGCAATTTGTAACTAATCATTGCAATGTACCAATGTCTATTGTAATTACCATTGTAATATACCAATGTCTATTGTAATTACCATTGTAGTGTACCAATGTCTGTTGTACATACCATTGTAATGTACCAATGTCTATTGTAATTACCATTGTAATGTACCAATGTCTATTGTAAATACCATTGTAATGTACCAATGTCTATTGTAATTACCATTGTAATGTACCAATGCCTATTGTAATTACCATTGTAATGTACCAATGTCTATTGTAAATACCATTGTAATGTACCAATGTCTATTGTAATTACCATTGTAATGTTGTTGTTGTTGTTGTGTCTTTCGGCTTTTCCCAGTTAGGGGTCGCCACAGCGGAACTCCGGTCCGCTAATGATTGGCAGTAGATTTTTATGTGCCGAGTCGCCAGCCCTGACGCACAACCTTCAACGAAGGTACACCCATTCACGCATGTCTCCACGCAGAAGACGCTTTAGCTGAGAATCGAACCGGATAGCGTCTTACTGTGAGGCGACAACGCTACCGCAGCACCACCACTGCAGTTTGTACCAATGTCTATTGTAATTACCACTGTAATGTACCAATGTCTATTGTAATTACCGTTGTAATGTACCAATGTCTATTGTAATTACCATTGTAATGTACCAATGTCTATTGTAATTACCATTGTAATGTACCAATGTCTATTGTAATTACCGTTGTAATGTACCAATGTCTATTGTAATTACCGTTGTAATGTACCAATGTCTATTGTAATTACCATTGTAACGTACCAGTGTCTATTGTAATTACCATTGTAATGTACCAGTGTCTATTGTAATTACCATTGTAATGTACCAATGTCTGTTGTACATACCATTGTAATGTACCAGTGTCTATTGTAATTACCATTACTCTTGCTTTTTTGCTGCTTGTGGAGCTTTTCTCCCTGGGCCTCCACTGAAAATGGACAAATATCCAGCTGGACTAGCCTGGTCAACAAATGTAAAATAAATACAAATAAAAAATAAAGTAATGCTGTCCTGTCTTAAACTTTTTAATCCCAAATAGATTTAGTTTTGTGTGATTATTGTACTTTTGTTATTGTGTTTCTAACCCCAGTGTGAACTGAACTGACTCTATTTATTTTCTTTTCCCTCTAGAACATGGTGGGCTCTGGAGAGGTGGATGATGACCTTGAAGCAGAAACAAAAGAAGAATGTGAAAAATATGGCAAAGTTGTGAAATGTGTCATTTTTGAGGTAGGAAAAAAGTGATATTAAGGAAAAACATAATCTTTTGGCCATAAAATTGTTTTCGTTGTCTAGGATGACGAATGTATACACTTGAAGTTCTACTTCGCCTCTAAAGACTTGGTGTGAGGAAAAAACAAAAAAGAGCGAGAGGGTGAGTGAAAATGTGCATTTCATTAACCAGTGTACTGGTTAAGTCAAGGATCTTGCTTTTCTTTAAATTTTCATAGGATGTTACTAGGCTATTGGTCCTGAGGCCCTTATAAGCCTAGCCAAGAGTTTAGACCATGTTTAGACAAGTCAGCACCCAAAGCCCCTGTCCAGCAGGGACACAGGTGGAATCCCAGGGGTGTATTTTATGATGATGTTCATCGTGTTTCACTGTTGCAGTCATTACACTTGGGTTATCCTGCTGGCAGGCTACCCGCAGTCGGCCAGAATTCCAAAGTCTAGGTCCGGCGTTGGTTGCTGTCGCTTCTTCCCTGACGTCAGTGCGCCAGGGGTATATAAGATGCAGCCGATGCCATTTTCTTCAGTTTTTCTTGCCGCGCGGTGCCCGAAGCAAAAGCAGTTCGCAAGTGCCGGTCGGCCGACTCCTGAGATTTTCGAAATTGAATTTCAGAACCGAAGTCTTCAATAAAGCTAAGTACCCCGTTGGGGAAACTTTTTCTTGCTCCAGACCGATGTCAGTAAAAGTTAACAATTGTATTTCTTGTGGGAAGCAAATACCTCATAAGGACTTTCACTCTTACTGTATTCCTTGCCTAGGTCCTGACCACGACGTCACTAGTTGTCGGTTTTGTGCTAGATTCAACAAACGCACTGTTAAGCGTCGGTTTGATTTTGCTTTACATTACTTTGGCCGAATGTTTAACTACATAATGCCGTCAGAACAACCGATGACCGGAATTCATAAAAAACGCAAAGACAAGGAAAAGGACAGGCATCCGAGGTCCAAAACTGACGACGAAGCCTCTTCTAGGCCAGTCGCCGGTTTTCAGTGAGGCGCTTTCGCAGCCCCTGACACCCGCTACCTCAGAGCCACAGGCCATATCCGACTCCCACGTGGAGACACCTAGGCCTCTGGAAACTCAAGGTATTGGGCCTGCGGAAACTATTCCCTCAGATGGGTCTGGAGCCGCTGAGCAGGCATTGGCTTCTCAGGGTATTTTCAGATCTTCACAGCTTACTATTAAGTCCACTACAGCAGCCAAGGCAAAGTCAAAAACACCATTAAAGACAAGGAAATAAATACAGCATTCTCCTGGACAGTCATCCATGCCAAAGAAACAGATGCTTAAAATGGCCGAGGACCTAATTACTTTGATCAGGGGTTCCCATCCCCCTCCTGATAAAAGGCCTAGGCAAGACACTGACTATGACTCCTCTGACCAGGTTTCTATTTCCTCTGATTCCTCTTCAGATCAGGGATATTCCTTCCCTCCGTATAGGACTCTGATGCTGAAGAATCTATACCTTCAGCCTCTCCGCCTGAGGATTATTCTTTACTAAAAACTCCTGATGTCCACCACGGCAGTAAAACTTAATAATAAAATCAAAACTTTAATAAAAAGAATATAACATAAAATAAGCAGTCCTCAGTCTTCCGATAAGCGCTTTCGGCAAATAAGCCTTCCTCAGATCGTATAAAAAGGACTGTTCAGCTTTTGTATTTATAAGGCATCACAGCCATTCCTCATTTAGTTCTCTGACACTCCCTTGTTGCAAACCAAAAGGAGGCCAGCTAGCAGAGAGGTATAATTTCCTTCATTGTAATTAAAGGAGCAGTGCTTCTCTTTAGAGTAAAAGGAATATGATTAGCAAGTTTACTTGAATGTTGCTTCATTCATATAATGTATTCACATCCATAGCTATTAGTTTTCTCATATACAATCCTATAGTAAAGAGAAGCCGAGAAGAGGAGTTTTTAGTAGTGTTTGCCTTTTCTCTTCCTCATTGGTGTCCTTCACAGTGTAAAAAAGTTTTTTACCTACCACCTGAGGATTATTCTTTTGGGGAAACCTTGCACACCATGAGGGAGCATTTCCATTGGGAGAGCCAGGATTATTCAGAATCCAAGAAAAGGCTCGGAGACTTTCTTTTATTGCCTCAGCACAGGCCCCTGGCTATCCCCCCTGTGCTTGATATTGTTGATGATGTTCTCTCTGAATCCAGTCTGTGTCCTGATTCTTTACGCCCTGCACCAGTCAAGCCAGACAGGTACTACAGGGTCCCAGACGTTCTCTCTGAATCCAGTCTGTGTCCTGATTCTTTACGCCCTGCACCAGTCAAGCCAGACAGGTACTACAGGGTCCCAGACTCTCATAAATTTCTTTATAAAAACCTTGCTGCTGACCCAGAAACAATTTCACAGGGTCCCAAAGGGGTTAAGGCTTCCACTGCAAAAAACCCTGTCCCCTCTGATTCCAGAACTCTGGATAGATGGGGGAAAAAAGTTTACACTTCTGCTACTTTAGCTGTAAGGGCATTAAACTGCCAATTTCACATGCTTAAATATCAGCAGTACCTCATGTCTTTGTTAAAACAGAAAATGCTTACAAACTCAGAATGTCCTGACAACAAGGAAATGCAGGATTTATTGCATGCAGCTGAACAAGTGGGAAAGCATACTCTGCAATGTGGTTTTGATTCATTAGAGGCTTCTTATAGAGCTGCAGTTACAGGCTCTGTCATTCGAAGGCATGCTTGGTTGAAAGAACAAAGTTTACCTGAACAAGTTAAAGTAAAATTATTGGATGCTCTACTACAGCATGATACTTTGTTTGGTGTTAAGACAGAAGAGGTGTTAAAGAAAATGGAGGATAAAGCAAAATCAGTGCAGACAGTAAAAGATTTCGTAAAGGTTCAACCACCTAGGTTTAGCAGAAACTGGCCTTCAAAAAATTGGTCCTTTCCGGTGTCAGACAGGCCACAAAGAGGCAGATACAGACGCCCAAGAGGCAGATCTCAGCCCCAAGGCTCATACAGACCTAAACAATGGGGTGCTTCAGCCCCCAAAGGAGGAGAAGACAAATCACAACCTTATAGGAAACAGTCCCAATGAATTCCCTGTACAAATGCCAAGCACTTACCTTTTGGCAGCACCCTTAGGGGGAAAGCTAGCACTTTTCTCACAAAATTGACACATGATCACCCAGGACAAATGGGTACTGAATATTGTTTCTCAGAGTTACAGGTTCCACTTTCACGCCCTTCCAAAATCAAAAGGTATGCCGGACCTGCCACAAAACCAATGGGCAGAGGCACAAAAATAAATTTCTGCTCTCATGGACATGAGAGCTATTCAAAGAGTACCACAGCAAGAACAGGGACAAGGATTTTACTCAAGACTTTTCCTGGTACCCAGAAAGGACAAAGCCTGGAGACCAATACTGGACCTGTCAAGCCTAAATACTGTCCTGGATGTTCCAAAATTCAAAGTGTTAACACTGCAGCAACTTCTACCCATGCTGGGCAAGAAGGCTTGGCTAGTCACTTTGGACCTCAAAGAGGCATACCTGCATGTCCCAGTCGGACAATCTTGCAGAAGATACCTCAGATTCATAGCTGGCTCAATGCATTACCAATTCTTTGCACTGCCATTTGGCTTATCTACTGCACCCAGGGTCTTCACAAAATGCCTGGCACCAGTAATTGCATTTTGCAGACAAAAAGGAATTCAAATATATCCCTACTTGGACGGCTGCCTTATTCAAGCAGAGAGCAAGAACATTCTACTAAAGCATCTGGTGTTTGTAAAAAGATTACTAATTTGCCTAGGGTACACAGTAAACAAAAATAAATCAAAACTAGTACCCTCGCAAGAAATAATATTCCTGGGTGCAAGCTTAAATACAACTGCCCAGATGGCTTATCCCACGCCAGACAAACAAAGGCAACTGACTCATTACTTTCAAATGATGGCAACAAAGACCCAGCTCCCTGCAAGAAAAATTCTGCAGGCCCTGGGCTTCATGGCATCCTGCATTCTACTAATTCCATATGCAAGACTGCATATGAGGAAACTACAATGGTATGTAAAAAGTGTTTGGACTCAACATTGCCACAGCCTGGAAGCAATAATATAGCAATAACCCACGCCTGGGTGTGGGTAATGCTGGATTTACCCACGGTTGGCGTGGTTTGGTCCCGAGGGTGAAGCCCGAGGGACCAAACAAAGACAACTGGTAAATCCAGCATTACCCACACCCAGAAGTGGGTTATTGCTATTATACTATGGTGTTAGTTTGTTTTGTATTATCTTTGTATTGTTGTTATTTAGGTTTTTGTTTGCTTTTCTTTGTATTCTTCCACTTTTTTTTTGATAAAATAGTCCACACTTTCAGTTTGTGTTTATTGTTTATTTTTGTTTTAATTTAAATACATGTTATTTTTTAATTTTTCAGGAAATGTTAGGAAAGAATTGTATTAGTAGATATAGTTGTAAAGCTTTTGGTATGTCTTCATAGTTTTAAAGCTTTTGGTATGTCTTCTTGTTGTAGTTTCTTTTATATTTCTGTATTGGTTCTGCCTTGATGGTTGTCTATGTTCATATGTTGACTTGAGTTCTTCTTAGTGTAGTATCTGTAATGAGAAATTGTGTTTATAGTTAATTTTATGTTTATGTATTGCATCCTATCTATATATATATATATATATATATATATATATATATATATATATATATATATATTTATATATTTATATATATATGGTTTTAGTATAAATTTAGAGTTTACTTACTTATTTTGTTGGGTTTCTATGTTGTAGACGTTTATTGTTCCATAGTTTATAATCTGTTGTCTGTCTTGTGGTTTTTCTGATTCATTTTCCGGGTATGGATGTTCTGTGTTATGGACTTTCATTTTTTTTTTTCTTGGTCCGTTGTCTGTTGTGTTATTGATATTGTCTTCATGTATTGGATTTTTTGGTGTTTCTTGTGTTCCAGATATTATTTTTCCCCATGTTTTAAATTCATCTACTGAAGGTTGATAATACGATCTTAATGATGTTTCACTTTTATGTCCTGTCACATTCATTATTTGTCTTGCTTCCATCCCCGATTGTGACAGTAATGTTACTGCTGTTGCTCTTAAGGAGTGGTTTGTGTATCTCTTTGATAGATTTGCTTGTTTGCAGATTTGTGGTAACATGTTTGCAAGATAGTTTTTTCCCATTGGTTGTGTTGTGTACCATGTATCCATTTTGTCAAGTACATGTTGTGGATATTTTTTTGGGTGGAGGAACAGTTGTTTTGTATTAGGTGGCCTTTTTTGTAAGTATTTTTTGAAACTTTTTACAGGACATAAAGGGTCTGTGCGGTTTTCAAACATGTATCCTCTTAGCAAATGTTTTGTAACATCATAATGTTCTTTGTGGTTTTTTGTATGTTCGTTAAAATTTTTTGTTACGTATTCTGTGCCATCTGTATATTTGTTTATTGTAAAACTGTCTTCTGTGAGGTATCGTACTCCTTCATTCCCACGTCGTGCAAAGTGTAACTGTATATCAAACCATACTTTTCTTACTAGTCCGTCTGCTGTGTTTGGGGAAAGTGTTTGGCTTTTTCTCAGTTGTGTTATTTCTTGCATTGTGAGTGGCTGGTGGTGTTCTGCTGTATCTTTTCCTTGTCTTCTGTAATTTTTAATTACTGACTTAAATACGTTATTTGCATTTGTTAGAGATATATCTGTTATGATGTTAATCTTTCTATTTAATGGTGGGTTGTTTATATATCTGTTTAGTCCTGCACGTAAGGATACAAATGCACTTATTACGTATTCTTCTCCTTTTGTGTTTCGTACTGTAGCATAGAATTCTCTAAGTATTGTGTTTAATTTTTCTGGTGTAATAGTGTGGAAGTCTATGTTGTAGTTTTTTTGTTTTTTTCCAGTTTTGAAATATGTTTATAGCCCACTGTGTTTGTTTTCTTGTACTTAATTCTTCTTTTTCTAATTCTAGTGTTTCTATCTGTTTAAGAGTTTTTTCTGCATGTCTTTTACGTTTCTGAGTGGAATAGGCTTTTAATGTTTTTTTACCTTTCTGAAGAGTATGGCTTCTCACACTGTTGTCTTCTATAAGGGCCATGTTATGCTGTAGTAATTCCTGTTCTTGTGGTTGGAGAATGTCCTTGCTTGTTGATGGTTTCATTGTGGTTTGTGGTATGTTCTTAAATATTTCTTCTATTTCAGAGTCACTTATTAGTTCAAAGTTTACTTCCATTTTTTTATTATTTTCTATCTATGGTGTCTCTTGTTTGGGTGGTTTTTCCTGTCTGAGTTTGTAGTGTTTCTGTTTAACAGGGCTCGTGCAGGTTTTTGAAGGGATGTAATCAAAAGGGCTAGGTGGTGCTTGGTATAATATAGTTTAAGCAGTGTAGAACTTTATAACGTGTAGTGTTTTAGTACTTATAGGTATGTTAGAAATGTGGTGTAGTTTTAATTTGTATTAATTTTTTTAAAATATGTAGTTTTAATAATTAGTCACTAGATGGTGGTGTTGTATGCGCTTTTAGAAGGTGTATGCTGATGTGGAAGTTAGGTATGGTGTGTGTTTTTGACTTTGCGAGGGATGCGTGCTGTGTTTCCTTTTAGTGTGCACATTTTTGGAGTTGTTTGTGTATAGCTATTGTAGGGAATATAGGTGAGTGAATGGTTTTATCAGAATGATTGGTTTTATTGTATTATAAGTGGTGGTTATGTAGTGTGTGTGGTGTATTTGCGACTGCATGACATTTTATTTTATTAGTGTTAGAGGTGAGGGACTGAGGACTGTAATAAGGGAATTGGTTAGTTTTGTGTGATTAGGTGTAATTATTAGGTGTTTTTGGTGTTACATTTGGTTATGTTTATTTGCTGTCGCCGCAGCATGATATTTTCGCGACCGGACTTCTTCCGTTATTTGTTGTACGATTTAGTATGTGCACGCTGGTTGGATTAGCCAATCAGCGTGCACGTTTATCGGCTTTTGCGAACATCCCATGGTATAATAACTCTTAATTCCCTGCTTAGAACAGGAGTTTCGATGGTGGGCACTGGCCTGTCACCACAACAAGGGACAGCCTTTCACCTTACCCACAGCCAGGCAGACAATAACAACAGATGCATCGGATTATGCCTGGGGGGCACACATGGCAGGAAAATGTATTCAGGGCACATGGCCCAAGGAACAAATGCATCTTCACATCAATCAAAAAGAGATGCTAGCTGTACAGAATGCCCTGACAGCCTTCAAGGATCTACTACATCCAGGACAACTATTAATAAAGACGGACAATACCACAGTTATGTGGTACATAAACAAGCAAGGGGGCATACATTCCTACCTCCTCTGCAGGCAAGCCATGACTTTGTGGAACACAGCACTGGCCTATCAAGTACATCTGCAGGCACAATTCCTGCTAGGAATGAAAAATACACTGACAGACGAACTAAGCAGAAATCTCATGGATCCTCACGAATGGAAACTAAATCCACAGGTGTTCAGCATGGTAACAAGGAAATGGGGACGCCCAGACATAGATCTTTTTGCCTCCCCTCACAACTGCCAACTACAGAGATTCTGCACAAGAACTTATCACTCACAAGCATGGAAAGTGGATGCTCTATCTTTCAGCTGGAAAACCCTGACAGTTTATGCCTTTCCTCCACTGCCCCTTCTTCCCAAGGTGCTCCTAAAAGTCAGACAAGAGAATCCAAAAATGATCCTGATTGCCCCAAACTGACCACGCCAGCACTGGTACCCAATCCTAAAGAGCTTGTCTCGAGGTCCAGCCTGGCCTTTACCTCAAATTCCTCATCTTCTGACTCAGCAAAACAATCGGATTCTACACAGTCAACTCAGAACCTTAAATCTGGCTGCATGGCAGATAATATAGCCACTCAGACCATACCTCTCTCTAAAGCTGTTATGGATGTCATTTTAGAAGCCAGGAGGCCCAGCACTAGGAAATCTTATGCAGAAAAATGGAAGAGATTCTGTGCTTGTAACCAGGCACAAGGACTTGAACCACTTGTTCCAAATATACCTCAGATTTTACAATACCTAACTAAGATGCTGGACAAAGGCCTATCCTTCTCATCAATTAAGATCCATGCCTCTGCCATTTCAGCTCATTACAATACGGAACCTCCTCTTTTTTCTCATCCACTACTAAGGCAGTAACCTCAGAGGGCAAAAAACATAAGACCCCCAAGCAGAGCACCAATACCTACTTGGGACCTCAACTTTGTTTTTGAAAAGCTCACACTGCCTCCTTTTGAGCCAGCCAATACAGCTGACATAAAATTATTATCATGGAAAACTGCTCTGCTCCTAGCAATAACTTCAGCAAAAAGAGTCTCAGAGTTACAGGCATTAATGGCAGTGGAACCTTTCATCATTTTTCATCAGGACAGGATCTCTCTAAGGACAAACCCAACATTTATGCCAAAGGTAGTATCCAGTGTGGCTCTTAACCAAACCATTCATTTACCAACATTCTATCCAAATCCCCAGAATAAAGGGGAGAGACTTCTAAACGCTTTGGACATACACAGACAGCTATGATTCTACTTGGACAAAACAAAAGCTTTCAGAAAAACTGAGCAACTGTTTGTAGTTTATGCTGCAGGATCACAAGGAAAGCCTATCTAAAAGCAGACTATTTCAAAATGGATAGGACACTGCATTCGCTTCTGCTATTCACAACATGGCAAATCAGTGCCTAAGGGCATTAGGCCACATTCTACCAGAGCAGCAGCCACTTCAGCAGCCTTCCTCAGAGGAGTACCAACCAAAGACATTTTAGAGGCTGCAACCTGGAGTTCAGTGCACACTTTCACCAAGCACTACCACTTACCTCTCTGCTCTAAATCCACAGCAGGCTTTGCCACTGCAGTTCTGCAGGGCCTGGTAGCCTCTCCTAATCCTATTTAAGCCCAGCCACCCAACCTCAGCTTTGGGATTCAACCCAAGTGTAATGACTGCAACAGTGAAACACAATGAACATAGTTCAGTTGTGTACCTACCATAAATGTAGATGTTCAAGTGTATTCACTGTTGCAGTCCAGGTTACCCACCCATCATCCCCCTTTTACTTTGCTGGGACTTTTCTGTACTTCTCAATTCTATACAACCTATGTGGGTGTATTTGCTTGTAGATGAAGGAAATGTTTATTTTAGTACATGCATGCTTTTTGGCATATTGTTTCCAGCCTTCCTATTTGGGGGCACCTGAGATCTGGGGCAAGAAGAACTGAAGAAAATGGCGTCAGCTGCATCTTTTATACCCCTGGCGCACTGACGTCAGGAAAGAAGCGACAGCAACCGACGCCGGACCTAGACTTTGGAATTCTGGCCGACTGCGGATAGCCTACCAGCAGGATAACCCAAGTACAATGACTGCAACAGCGAATACACTCGAACATCGACATTTATGGTAGGTATACAACTGTACATTCTTCGTGTTTCACTGTTGCAGTCATCACATTTGGGTTATCTGCTTGCAGGTAGCCCTCAGTCAGCCTGATTATCAAAGTCTTGGGTCCTGCATCGGTTGCTGTCTCATCTTCCATGACGTCAGGTAGTCAGGGGTATAAAGCATGCAGCCAACGCCATTACATCAGTCTTTCTTGCTGTGCGGTGCCCAAAGCAGAAGCAGTTCGCAAGTGCCTGTCGGCCAACTCCTGAAATTTTCGTTTTCAAGTTTCATATCCCTAGTCTTCAACTAAGCTAAGTACCCCGTTGGGGATCCTTTTTCTTGCTCTAAAGCAATGTCAGTAAAAGTTAACAATTGTATTTTTTGTGGAAAGCAAATACCTCATAAAGATTTTTATTCGTACTGCATTCCTTGCTTAGGCCCAGACCACAACATACCTCGCTGTCAGTTTTGTGCCTTATTCAAACCTCGTACTATTCGTCGTCGGTTCCTTTTCGCATCTAAATACTTTACTCGGTTCAATTATCCAGAAATGGCTTCGGTAAGCCACCCGACTACCGACATTCCGAAAAAATGCAAAGATAAAGACAGAGACAGACCGCATAGGTCCAAAGCTGCCAATGACACTTCTCCTAAGCTAGTCGCCAGTTCGCCGGTACTCAATGAGGCGCTTTCGCAGCCCCTGATACCCGCTACTTCACATTCGCAGGCCTCTACTGAGACCCATTCAGAGTCCAGTATGCCGCAAGATGCTTCTTCAACCGTGGAACCTGCAGATGTCTCTACCGTGGATGGGTCCGGAGCCGCTGTGCAAGCACCAGCTTCTGAGGGTGTATTCAAGCCTACTGACTTGCATATTAAACCAATGCCATCTTCTTCTTCAAGGCCTAAAACTCGATCCATGCCCAGAAAACTGACGCCCAGACCGCATGGTCAGGCCCCTATGCCTACAAAACAAATAAGAATGGCTGAAGACATTATTACTCTAATCAGGGGAAGCCACCCTTCTTCCTCTAAGAGACCTATAAATTATTTTCCTTCTGATTCTTCTGATCAGGATTCTGAAATTTCTGTTTTCTCTGATGACCAGGATTTGCCCTGATCTGCCTATGAGGATTCTGATGCAGAGGACTCCATTCCCTCTGCTTCCCCTCCAGAGGATTTCTCTTTTGGTGAAACCTTGTATACTCTTAGGGAGCATTTCCGCTGGGAAAGCCAGGATTACTCTGACTATAAAAAGAGGCTTAGGGAATTCGTACTCCTGCCTCAACACAGGCCTTTAGCTATCCCCCCTGTACTGGACATTGTAGATGATGCCTCCTCGGAATCTAGCCTGGCCCCTGACACTTTACCTCTTGCTCCCAGAAAACCTGATCGGTATTGTAGGGTACCTGACTCTCACAGGTTCCTCTTTAAAAATCCTACTGCGGATCCTGAGACCATTTCACAGGGACCCAAGGGCATTAAGGCTCCTACTGCTAAAAACCCTACCCTCTCTGATAGAGATTCCAGGGAGCTGGATAGATTGGGTAAGAAGGTATACACTTCTGCAACTTTGGCCATTAGGGCCTTAAACTTCCAGTTGCTTATGTTAAAGTATCAGCAGCATATTATTGGATTGCTTAAACAGAAAATGATGTTATTCCTGACTGTGCTGAAAGTAATGAATTACAGGATTTAATGCGTTCTGCTGAACAAGTTAGAAAACATGCTTTGCAGTGTGGTTTTGATTCATTAGAAACATCGTGCAGGGTTGCTGTCACTGGGTCTGTACTTAGAAGGCATGCTTGGCTTAAGGAGCAATCTTTGCCAGATCATGTTAAAGCTAAATTACTGGATGCTCCCTTAAACCAAGACCGCCTGTTTGGCAACAAAGCAGCAGAAGTACTTAAAAAGATGGAGGAAAGAGCTAAATCTATGCAAACTGTTAAAAGATGTCCTGCAAGTACAGCCTCCCAGATTTAGTAGGCATTGGCCCTCTAAGAATTGGTCCTTTCCTGCCTCTTCCAGGCCTTCTCAGTCCAAACCCAGAACCAGCAGAACACCCAGGCTTCAGTCCCAAGGTACTGAAAGGCCTAAGAAGTGGGGGGCTCTCACTTCCAAAGCAGGGAGTAGTAAGACTCTCCCCCTGTGGTAAACTGTCTCAATGACTTAACTGTAAACCTTCCAAGCCCTACTCAACTGACTGTTCCTTTAGGGGGAAAGATCTCCCTGCATGCAAAAAATTGGGAACTCATCACCCAGGACAAATGGGTTTTAAATATAGTTTCCCAGGGATACAGATTCCACTTCCACTCCTTACCAACCTCAAACGGTTGGCCAGACCTACCCCCAAATCAGTGGGCAGAGGCTCAAAAGCAAGTTCTGTCTCTTTTAAGCATCAGGGCTATTCAGCCTAACCCAGAAGAAGAATGGGGGCAAGGTTTCCACTCAAGACTTTTCCTGGTACCCAGAAAAGGCAATTCCTGGCGTCCTATCCTGGACCTGTCTATCCTAAACACATTTTTGGTAATCCCAAAATTCAAGATGCTAACTCATCAGCTGCTTCCCATGCTAGGCAAAAATGCCTGGTCGGCAACACTGGATTTAAAGGAAGCCTGTCTGCACATCCCAATAAGGGAATCTTGCCGAAGATACCTACGCATCAGAGCAGGCTACATGCACTATCAGTTCTTTGCACTGCCTTTTGGCTTATCTACTGCGCCCAGAGTATTCACAACGTGCCTAGCTCCAGTCATTGCATTTTGCAGGCAAAGAAATATTCATATATACCCATTACCTGGATGATTGTCTAATTCAGGCAGAAAGCCAGGACATACTATTAAATCATCTGGCATTTGTAAAGAAATTGCTAACTTCTCTGGGGTACACCATAAAGGAAAAGAAAGCACATCTTGTACCCTGCCAACAAATTGTATTCCTGGGAGCAGGCTTGAATACAACTTCCCAGATGGCCTACCTCACGCCAGAGAAACAAGTTCATTTAACAGCCTACTTCTAACTACTGGCCACAAAGACCCAGCTATCTGCAAGGAAAATACTGCAAGCCCTGGGGTTCATGGCCTCTTGCATTCTACTAATTCCATATGCAAGACTGCATATGAGGAAACTACAATAGTATCTAAAAAGCCTGTGGTGTCAACATTCTCAAGATCTAGAATCAATGATTCCTATCATACCTTGTCTAAAGATAGAGTTCCTTTGGTGGACAGAGGCCTGCCACCAAAACAAGGGACTGCCATTCACTCTATCCCCTGCCGCCCAAACCCTAAAAGACTCATCAGACTATGCATGGGGGGCTCACTTGGCAGGGCAGTGCATTCAGGGCAAATGGAACCCAAGTCAAATGCACCTGCATATCAATCAAAAAGAAGTGTTAACTGTACAGAATGCTCTGACAGCCTTCAAGGACCACATTCTTCCAGGACAATTATTGGGTAAATTCAGATGAACACCAGTTATGTGGTACATAAACAAGCAGGGGGGAACCCACTCATACCCTCTCTGCAGACTAGCCATGGCTCTGTGGAACACAGCCTTGAGCTACCAAGTGCACCTACAGGCTCATTTCGTGCCAGGAAAGTTACATACACTGCCAGACGACCTAAGCAGAAATCTCATGGACCCACATGAGTGGAAACTGGAACCAAAGATATTCAACATGTAGAGAAACAAATGGGGGAGCCCAGAGATGGACCTGTTTGCCTCCCCTCAGAACTAACGATTGGACAAATTCTGCACAAGCTTGGAAAGTGGATGCCCTGTCCTTCACCTGGAAAAACCTATCAGTTTATGCCTTTCCCCTTTTCCTCTCCTCTCCAAAGTGCTAGTAAAGATCAAACAGAACAAACCAAGGACAGTACTGATTTCATCAGACTGGCCACAGCAACACTGGTACCCCCTCTTGCGCAGTGTGTCACTGCTGGCACCATGGCACCTGCCTCAGACCCCTGCCCTGCTGTCCCAGCAGGAGGCCAGATTCTGCACCCACAGCTTCAAACCCTGAACCTTGCAGCCTGGCTAATTACCTGATATCTCCGTTACCATCCCAGTAAGCAAGTGATGGATGTCATTCTGGAGGCAAGGAGGCCTAGTACTAGACAATCCTATGCTGAAAAATGGAAAAGATTGTGTTCCTGGAGCCAAACTCAGAGGATGGGCACAGCAGTCCCCAGTTTACCTCATGTTCTTCAATACTTAACTGAGATGCTTCACAAGGGCCTTTCCTTTTCTTCCATCAAAATTCATGCCTCAGCCATTTCAGCACATTACATTACAGAGCCACCCCTCTTCTCTCACCCACTGCTGAAGCAATTCCTCAGAGGGGCCAAAAACTTAAGACCACCCAGGAGAGTCCCTACTCCAGCCTGGGACCTTAACTTTGTATTGGAAAAGCTCACTTTACCTCCCTTTCAGCCAGCTGCTAATGCAGAGTTGAAATTCCTTTCTTGGAAAACAGCCTTCCTTCTAGCCATCACTTCAGCAAGAAGGGTGTTTGAATTACAGGCCCTCATGGCAGTGGAGCCTTTCATCATCTTTCATGCGGACAGGGTGTCCCTCAGGACCAATCCCTCCTTTATGCCCAAGGTGGTATCCAGTGTGGCCCTTAATCAGTCCATTTATTTGCCAATCTTCTTTTATAATCCACAGAACAAAGGGGAATGAATACTGCACTCCTTGGACATGCACAGACAACACAGATTTTACTTGGACAGGACTAAGCCTCTCAGGAAATCTGAACAGCTGCTGGTTGCATTTGCTGCAGGGGGCAGAGGGGAAGGCCATTTCAAAGCAAACCATTTCTAAGTGGATAGGCCATTGCATTCATTTCTGCTATAAGCACCATGGAAAACCTACCCCCCAGGGGATAAGACCACATTCAACCAGGGCTGCATCTACCTCTACAGCCTTTCTCAGAGGTGTCCCTACCAGGGACATCCTAGAAGCTGCTACCTGGAGTTCTGTACATACCTTCACCAAGCATTACCACTTGCCAATTTTTTCTAAATCCAGAGCTGGCTTTGCCACTGCAGTCTTGCAGGACCTTATAGCTGGTCCTAATGTTATCTATTTACCTCCTCCCATCCTTAGCTTTGGGAATCTACCCAAATGTGATGACTGCAACAGTACAACACGAAGACTATAGTACAGTTGTGTATACACTTACCATAAATGTAGATGTTCGAGTGTATTCACTGTTGCAGTCCTTGTTACCCTCCCTCCGGCCCCCTGACTTCTATTGACTGTACCTATTCTTGTTTACTTGCTTTAAACTTTTTGGTGTATTTGCTTTTTTGTTGGAGGTGTAACCTTGTATACAGTTGCTTCCCATTATGGGGGCACCTGACATCCGGGGCAAGAAAAACTGATGTAATGGTGTCGGCTGCATGCTTTATACCCCTGACTACCTGACGTCATGGAAGATGAGACAGCAACTGATGCAGGAACCAAGACTTTGATAATCAGGCCGACTGAGGACTTCCTGCAAGCAGATAACCCAAATGTGTTGACTGCAACAGTGAATACACTCAAACATCTACATTTATGGTAAGTGTACACAACTGTACTTTTCCCATCCAGTTATCCAGGTTGCACGTAAAAAGGGAAAATTAGGTACTCTGCTTGACGTGGAGAGGGAGTCTATTCCACAGATGGGGGAGTCTCTGGGACACAAATCTGTCCCGCCAACAAGTCCTACTGATATTACAGACCAGGTTGAGGTCGCCCCTATGGGTTTGTCCAGTGGAGGTTGACTTGCGGATATGCAGCAGTCCCATCAAGGTGAGGTCTGAGATTGCTTTGTATGCCAGACCGAGATTACCTCTGAGGAGTCTGTATGAAACTGAGTAGAGGGACATTACTTTTAGCCTGTCTGTGTAGGGTAGATGTTTGAGGCCCTGGATTCTCCTGGTGAGGAACTTCTGCTGCATGTGCTTTGTGAGGTACATGCCGAAGGGGGAGTTGTACTCAATAATTGGCCTTATAAGGGAAGAATACAGGGATGTTATGACCTCTGTTCCTGGATGAGATACCCTTACTTATGAGGTGGGCCATGTAGAAAGCTTTTTGTACAACGGAAGCAACATGGTGGTCAGAAGTCAGGTTGCTATCAACCCTCAGTGCCCAAAGCCCTCGCTACTGATTGTGTACTTAGGACTTTGTTATTAATGTGGTAATATGTGGGGATGTCACACTCCTCAAAGGAGGTGCTGATGCATTTTTTGGCATTCAGCTTGAGACCATGTTTCTGGCACCAGTCATTTGTTTGGGTGAGACCCTCATGGAGGATATCCACATCACTTGGGGAATTGATGGCTGCGCCCAGCTTGCTGTCATCTGCAAACTTGGTCAGCCATAGCCTACTGGTTTTCGCCTGCACCTCAGAGAAGTATATCCTGAGTAACAGAGGCCCCAAGACCGATCCCTGGGGTACGCCACTCGTTACGGGTCTACTGCTTGACGTGTCTTCCCCTATTTGATTAGGTGGGTTCTGTCAGTGAGCCAGTTACCCATCTGGTATCATATGGATTGATGCCTAGTTGAGAGGGTTTATCTACTATGCTTGAGTGGGGAATAGTGTTGAAGGCTTTGGCCAGGTCAAGGAAGGCGGTGTGCACCATCTTCCCCTCATCTGTGGCTTTGGTGACTGTCTCAAAGAAGTCGGCCACATTTAACAGACATGACCTCCTCTTGACAAAGCCAAACTGTGTGGGGTCGAGTGTTTGGAGGTTGCCAATGTCCCTGTTAATGAGATCCATGATAATCCGTTCCATGGCTTTGCAGATCAGACTAGTTAGGCTGATGGGTCTATAATTTCCTGGATCGGTTGATGCTCCACCTTTGTGTAAAGGGATGAACAGTGGCTGTCCTCCACTTGGCTGGGACAAAGCCGGTACTCTGGCTTTGGTTGAATAGGGTGCCTAATGGTGCTGCAAGTTCATGCCTGAGTATCATGTAGGATGCAGCCTAGGATGTTATTGGGTCCAATGGAGGCTGTAGTTTTTGCCTTTGAAAGGGCAGTAATGACCTGTTCCCTAGAGATAAAGGGTGAAGGGCAGGTACTGGGGATGTCCTGATTTACTGATGAGGGGACAGAGGGGAGAAGTTTTCACTGAATCTGTCATCCAGTAGATTGGCTATATCTACAGCATTTGTATATGTGGTGTCCATAACCACCAGTTCTGAACAGATCTGGGTGCTTCCTTTGAGATTACGGACATATGTGAAGAAGGCCTTATGATTTTCTCTAGTAGATGTACTCAATTTGGACTCGAAGTTGACTAGAGGATTTCACTAGTGCTTTTATTTGCTTGTTCAGGCTAAGGAGAGATTGCTTCCAGTTGGACGCCTGCTCCTTCTTGATCCTGGACAGCAATGTTTTCCTTTTGTTATATAGTTTATTGCGGATGTCCACCAGACAGGTTTACTCTTCCTTGCGGAGGATGATTTTGCCCTGTCAGGTATTCCTGATTCCATGCATCTATATAAATACTCGTATAGTACTTTGGTGTAATTTGGACATTGGTGCCACTTCCTGCCGTGAGGGAGGAGGCTGCGAAGCTGCTTATACCATTCCTCAGGAGGTTGTAATCAGCTTTGGAGAAGTTTTTTTTTGTTTGACCCTAGCTAGAGGGGAGACAGGGGAGATGGTGACTTTGAAAGTGACCACTTTATGGTCGGATCTTACCAGGGAGGATGATACCGTAGGGGTGCTGCGGTGGTTACTCATGTTGGTTAATACCAAGTCCAAGATACTGTTGCCTCTTGTGGGGGGGGGGGGGCATCGACTAGCTGTTCCAAGGCATTTGCATTAATAAAATCAAGGAATCTCTGGGCATTTGTGTTCTGGCATGAGGATTTTTTCCAGTCTATGGTTGGGTAATTAAAGTCACCCCAGGTTCAGGGTAAAGAGTTGAATCTTGATAGATTTAAAAAGGTCCAGATAGGTGGAGTGGGCATCTTGAGTCAAATTTGGGGGCCTGTAACTAACCATAATTTGAATAGGGGTCTTGTCAATGGTTAACTGCACCTGGAGTGTCTCCTGTACGTCATACTGTTTGACCAGCTTGGATGTGTGTGTGTCTTTAATGTATGTTGAAACTCCACCTCCTTTTTCTAGGTCAGTCAAACCAATGTTTCTTCTGTCTGCTGGAAATGTCTCATTCATGATATCCTTTTAATGTAGTTGTTGCAACAAAACTAAGGTAAAATTTTGCCAGCTGTTTTGTTGCAAAGATGAGTGGTAGTATCTTATTAGAGTGAAGAAAAAAAATCAGCTTCACTATGAAATAAGACAGTTTTCATGTTTTTGAATTACTGTGTATGTCTCTGAAAGTAATGGCAAAAGACTTCTGTTTGTCATCTTAAATGTTGGCTTTAACTCTGGTGATTATTCAGAATGCTTTTTTCCAGTTGAGCATATTTTATGAGCTGACCTTCTAACATACTAAAACTGTGTTAAACTTTGGTTAAGAAGACTGCTTCAAATAGCAGAAGCAGTGTTGTCTTTTTTCCCACATCAAAAAATTATTGGTTGTCCTATTTCTGCAGCATATTGAAATCACTGTTACAAATTTGAGGACAGAAGGTAGAGAACTGTAAGGATTACTGAAGTAAGTATTTCACAAGCCAGTTGTATTTGAAATATTTTTACCCCAAATTTTCAGCATGTATGTCTGGGGTGCCATCTCATAAACTCTGACAGCATCATTCTCTTCTCTCTTAAAAGACTGTTTGGCAAATCAGATTTTTATTCAAGTTATGTTTTGCAGTAAATCAGACATAGAAATGTATTCTCAAATTGTTTCTGGCATTGGGAGTTCGGACAGTCTTTCCTGGCACTGTCTTCACCATCTCTTCCATAAAATGAATACCACCACACATTTTTATTTCTTTCCCATTTTGGAACACAAGTTGTTGTCCAGTTTAGTATTAACCTGTGTGTCCAGTCCTTTTTTTATAATTTCTGATAATTATTTTCTTTGCTTTGTCACCTGTAGCTACATT
Organism: Protopterus annectens; assembly: GCF_019279795.1. NCBI lineage: Eukaryota > Metazoa > Chordata > Ceratodontiformes > Protopteridae > Protopterus > Protopterus annectens. The sequence continues at coordinate 1,542,621,651 of NC_056745.1, read as the reverse complement.
ATCCTGAAGCAGTTTTTTTCCACAGAGTGCAAATGCAGAAGACAAATTTTAGTGTAGTACCCTGTTTTTTATTGGGGGGGGGGGGCACTGAGTACAGTGACAGGCACTTGTCCATCCTGTCAAAAGTCTGAATCCTGTACTGTCACCTCAGTGCTCATTACTGAAATTAGCCAATGTAGTCCCAGCGAGCTTGCCCCCACCTCATACTGCTCATCCAGAAGTTGTTCAGAGGAGTATAGTGGTAGGAGTCCAAGCAAACAGAAACAGGCAAACGTTTCTTTTTCTAGTTAAAAAAAAAAGTCTTAAAAAATAAGCTTCAGACAAGTAAGTGAGATTTTAAACTATGTAAGAAAGTCCATTGAAGGGAAATCTAAGATGCCCTAGTAGTTTTCCATTCAGCAGAATAACTGGTGCAAGATTCAACAGTCTGCTTCCAAACAATTTGAGACCACTGCTGTTGGGGAGGGGGGGGGGGGGATGAAGTCCTTTCTTTTCTTTCCTTAAAACGTGGTGGTTGTTGAGCCTTGGGATAGTTCACACTGAATTCAGCCAAAACCAGCTGTTTGCCTTTAGTCTATCTCATGATAGTCTGTGTTGTTGCAGAAACAAGCAACCCCAGCACTGCTTCCAGTAGTATGTTCACCTCTGAAGGTTGTCACAGGTGCATGTATTAGAGCCACTGGAGTTGAAGGTAGGAATTTGCTGTGGATCAGCCCATTGTCCAGGGTCAACCCATGGTGTCTGGCATCTGTCCCACTTGTGACAGTTAAAGATTGCCACTGGGTTTATGATCACAGCTGATAGCTAGTAACTCCCTTTTTCACTTAACTACTGTCATTTTCACATGAGGCTCTGGATACCCCAGCAACCACTCTGCTTTGATTATCCTTTGTTTGCAAGGTATGTTTTAAAGTTTTCTAGTCTAGTATTGAAGCTGACACCAGTTCCATGAATGATTAGTCTATTGCTTTTGCAAGTAGGCACCACTTTTGTGCAAGAAAAGAGTGAATTCAAAGGATGGCTCCACCATTCCTTAATTTCTTTTTCCCTCATTTTTTTCAGCCAAGGACAGGCTTTGCATTGCAGACAAAGCTATGCTAGACTACTGTGACCCTAAGTTGTAAGATTGTGCATATAATTCATTTCAGAACCATTGTATCAACTTCCCATGAATTTTGTTTTGGATATTTTCTTGGAATGGTTCATACTTCTAGCAAGTGTCCTGTTCAGGAATTGAGTATGACCAGTTGTGTGTAGATATATATATATATATATATATATATATATATATATATATATATGTATATATGTATATATATATATATATATATATATATATATATATATATATATATATATATATATATATATATATATATATATGTATATATATATATATATATATATATATATATATATATATATATATGTGTGTGTATATATACATACATATATATATACATACATATATACACATACATATATACATACATACATATATACATACATACACATACATACATACATACATACATATATACATACACACATATATATATATATACATACATATATACACACACACAGAGAGAGAGAGAGTACCACACACACACACACACACACACACACACACACACACACACACACACATATACAGAGACACACACAGAGCACACACATACACACACACACAGAGAGAGACAGGAGAGAGAGAGAGAGAGACAGAGAGGCAGAGAGAGAGAGACATACAGAGAGATACATACAAAGAGAGAGGAAAGACATACATACAGGAGGAGGAGAGAGGAGACATACATACAGGAGAGAAGAGAGAGTATATATATAAAGAGAGAGAGAGACAGAGAGAGAGAGAGAGAGAGGTATATATGAAGAGAAGAGTATATATATATATATATATATATATAGAGAGAGAGAGACAGCATACAGGAAAGAGAGAGAGTAAGATAGATATATATATAGAGACAGAGAGAGTATATATATATATATATATATAGAGAGAGAGATATATAGGAGAGAGAGAGATATATGAGAGAGAGATATATAAAGAAAAGAGAGAGAGAGAGAGAGGCATGAGCATATAGAGAGAGGAGAGAGAGAGAGAGAGAGAGAGAGAGAGAGAGACAGAGTATATATAGAGGTATTACATGTAGAGAGAGAGAGATATATAGCATATTAGAGAGAGAGAGAGAGTATATATATATACATGAGAGAGAGAGAGAGAGAGAGAAAATAGAGAGAGAGAGAGAGAGAGAGAGAGAAAGGTATATAGAGAGAGAGAGAGAGAGGAAAAGAGAGAGAGAAAGAGAGAGAGAGAGAGAGAGAGAGAGAGAGATAGTAGAAGGAAAGGGAGGTGGATGGAAAATGGAATGGAATAGGATGGACAGAAGGAAAGGAATGGAATGGAAAAGGACAGGAAAGGAAAGGAAAGGAATGGAGCCGAATGGACATGGAAAAGGAATGAATGGAGGAAAGGATGGAGGAAAGGATGGAAAGAAAGAAAGGACAGGAGGAAAGATGAAGGGAAAGAAGGAAAAGATAGAGAATGAAGGAGACATGAAAGGAAAGAAATGAAGAAGAAATAATGGATGGAATGGATAATGAATATGGAGGGAATATAATGGAATGAGACATTTAATGAATAGATGAAGGAATGAAAGAGAATATATAAATATGGAGGGAAAGGAAGATTTGAGATATACAGAAAGCAGGATGAAATAAATATGCATAGTAGTAATGGAACAGAAAGGAAGAAGATGGATATATGGACATGGATGAACACAGGGTGGACACATAGACATGGTGGGAAGGAAATGGAAGGGATGGATGGGATGGATGGAAGGTGGCCTGACCTTGAGTATCTACCACCAAGAATGATGCCACAATATGAAGACAAGATGATCAATTTCAACAATTACGGCACTGGTGTCATTCAGTTGGGATCCAATGCCTGTCAGCTTGGGATGATATGTCGACAGTTTCACGAGCGTTTCGCTTAGGGGACGGCTTTAACCTGTCACCCCTGGGCTTTCGATAAGGCGGTGCTACCTTGCTGTTCCCCATAGTGCGCGCCTTTTTAGGCAAGGCTCAAAAGACAAACCCAATTCCATAGGTATCACAAGGGATAAGAAACTAAGAGTAATCCTACTCAACGCCAGAAGTCTAAACCTCAAGATGCACGCGACTCGAAACTCTCCTTTAAAGTATGGGAGAACATCGGAGCACCAGTAGTAACAGAAAACCTGGTTCTAGGCTCCCGAGAGCACCCCAGCACTACCAGGTTATACCTCATAACATGCTTTCGCCCCAAAACTTGGATCGAACTTCACACAAAAGAGGGGGAGCATCGACATTCATCCAAAGATACCCACTAATGACCTCCAGGTTGGTGGCAAAGCACCCAAGCATCAGAGATCATCCATGTGCACCTAACAGTGCGGGTAAAACCAGTGCCTTCCAGTTTTCATAGCCTGCCAAGCTATGACCACTCCTTCCCAAACCCAGGAACCCCACTCGCCTTCCTGAGAACACTGGAAAATATGAAGGTCTCTCCAAACACCATTATTGGGCGCACTTCAACTACCCAAACATAGACTGGGAGCATTACTCTAGCTCCAACATCTCTAGTCCAAAGGTTCTTGCACTTATAAACTCAAATGGAACAACTTGTTACCAATTCTACCAAGAGGGGAAAAACATACTCGACCTGATCATCACCAACATGGGGACTCGGCGCTCCAGACCAGAAGTGTATCCCTCACTGGTAAGATCAGACCATAAACTAATCTCACTGATATTCACATCCCGGACTTAACCTCACCCAGTAAAACCAGTGAAAAAACTTCTAAAGCAATTTTACACTCCTCAAAACTGAGGTGGAATCTCAAAGCCCCCGCCTGTCCAAAATACAGCCCATACCGCAGAATCCTTTATAAACGCATTCTATGAACACCTTCAGGGAATGCATGGATCATGCTGCATCCCAAATAAAACCAAGACCCAATCCTCCGGCAGACGCCCTGTCTGGTGGACCCCAGCCATAAAACAAACTATACATAGAAGGAGGAAGCTACTAAATGATAAAGCAAAATCCCGGCAAAGTATCACTGATCAGTATTAGCAAAAACTACGGCACATAAAATTGTCTAAGGCCAGCTTCGAGAAAAATTGCATTGCGACACTAAGGATAATCACAAAGGCTTTAGGTTATGTTAGGAACCTGGGTGGTAATTCCCAGATATGCTCAGAATTAGCCCAAAATGACAAAAGCCAGCACCGAACTCCACAGACATTGCTACAACATCCCAGCTGACAGGTTCACGCGAAACTTCTCTCCCCACCAAAAGGGCAAATATTCATCCCAGCAGAGTGTTGCCCCCTGACATCTCAGATGCTCAGGTAAGATATCGCCTTCCAAAGCAAAAATACAGCATCAATGGGACCAGATGGCGTCAAGGGCTGCGTTTATACATGAACTCAAAGAAGAGCTAAACTCCAAAACATAAAACTACTGGTTCAATCTCAGCCTACTACAGGATATGCGCCCAAAGAGTGGGCTTACAGCAACAGTGGTCCCTCTCCATAAAGGTGGTGCCTCAACGGATCCTGGAAACCATCACTTCCATAAGCCTGGACTAGCTTGGTCTGCAAAGCTGGTGGAAAGGATCATCATGGACCCCATAAATAAAGATATTGGGGACCTGGCAGACACTGGATCCTTACCTAGTTCAAGCTTTTTGTTAAGGCGCAGATCCTGCCTCTTGTAACCTGGTTGATTTCTTTGAAACTGCCACCAAGGCTGGCTGATTGACGAGGGAAGGTGGTCCACACAGCCTTACCT